>NC_134566.1:4222197-4523783 GCF_025594145.1 Primulina tabacum
CTTCTCCAACGTGTTTTTCTTCAAGCTTTCGTTCATATATCATCAAGGGAGGCATGTATTATCTTTTACATATCATTCGCACCATTATTATGTAAAAATGTGTGTAAATTCATGGTAATCTCTCGATCTAGCTTGGGTACACGTTTTGTTGAAGGTTTGACATGAAATTTCATCTTTTTTTGTTGCATGCTCATGGATTCTGTTTTTGGTGCGAAGGGTTGTCGATCATTGGTCACTAAGGGGCTTTTCACGATGGTTTGAAGGAGATAAGAAACTAGTGTTGAGGGTTGGACGCTTTAGGGTGAAAACCGAGAGGAGTTTTCTTGGTGGGTCGAAGTAATGGTACGTGTAATAGCCAATCGTTTCTCTTATTTTATTAATGATTTATGGTATTATATGATGATGATCTATGGATTTATGTTATGGTATGAATGGTAATGAATGTCATAGAATAGATTAGATATTGGATGAGTAGAATAGAATGTTGAACTTGGGCTAAATGGGTATTGGAAGTGCAGAAACGGTATGAAACTTTGGCAGTAGTTGTGGTTTTTAGCATAAAGTTTTGTATTTTGATCCAAATGATGTGAGGCCACTTTCATTAGAAAGATAAGATATAAGGCTACATTGTTTATGTTTTGAGTTTTGTTCAAATCATTGTGAAAGACAAGCCAAAAGTGCCCCGAAGTGTGTCGTGTGTATCGTCATTCCTGCACTGACACATGTTGGGAGAATAAGCATAACTCTTTACTAAGACATTCAAATGGTATGAGGCTAATTGGAGATGCAAGCCAAGACATAGGACTCTGAATTTCATGTTTACCACGTTTTCAAATTATGAAGGAAAGAGGCGTTTCGGAAGCAATCTTTAGAAAAGCTGTGCACAGAGCGCGCGGCGAGGCAGGAGGTGCCGCGCTAGGGCGGTAATGTTTGACCGCCCCATCATGCCTCGCTCTGGATTTTTGAGTTTAGGGCAGTATGCTCCGCGCTAGGGCGGTAATATGTGACCGCCCGAGCGCCCAGCAAGTGTAAAAACGTGTTTTGAGGTATGGAAAGGCTTTTAATAGATGGTGTATCAATTTTCTTTCATTTCATTCTCTTCCCATTTCTCTCCATCGATTTAGAACGTATTGTTCTTCAAGTTCTCTTTATTTCTTCTTCTAATCTCTTCATCTCAAGGAACAATCTTGTAATACAAGCTAGGAAATTTAACTTTAAGGATTGAAGGGTTTAAGGTAAGGAATCCATTCTTGTTTCTTTTGGGTTTTGAATTAGAACTAAAGAGTTGAGGTTTTATGGGTTAAATGTTAAATTAATGTTGTTATTTATGTAATGATTGATTATGTCTTGGATTTGATTTGTAGGAGCATCATCAAAGGATTGAGTTTACAATTCCTATCGTTGGTTGTAAGTAGACCTCATTATTGAATGCATCTCATGAACTATGTATATAATGAAATGATTTTAAATGATTAGCTCATTTTAAATGATTCAAAGGTATTATGTTTATGCATCTATGTATTGATTGAAAAGAAAAGGAAATGGTTTCTATGTCATTGAAATGAAAAAAGAGCTTAATGTTTTTATATGCACACCATGTGTTTGATGAATAGTTTCAATGAATATTATTATGGCTTGATAGTTAAATGGTATAGTGGTGTTATCTTTAATAATTCTAAACCCACATGACTGATGTTGATCAACGAAAGAACATGTACATTACTGATTGGACTGAAAAGTACATGTATACCAATGACTGATAACTATCATTGCCAATACAGATAAAGCAAAGAAACGAATGCCATCTTATGATATGTAGAACCCGTTAAATCAGACTACGTATAAGCCATGCATAATTACTATTATTTAAATTAAAATGATTTTTATGCATGAGAGTTTAAATTCATTCTTTTAAAATTTGTTGAGTTATGATTATTTATTTTACGCAGTAGTTTAATTATTAACTTTTCAGTTAAATAAGCGAGGCCGGACTGGAGTTGGAGTATTGAGATAAAATGTAAGGATAAGAAAATATTCCTAGAATTTATTTAAGATAAAGAATAGTTTATTTTAATGAAAAAGAATGTTTAGGAATTTAATTAATTAATTGGAGTTAAATAGTAAATAAGTTCTTTTAGGTTCAGTAATTAATTAAGAGCCTAAATTAAAATATGTGACCAATTGAGATAAGTTATTCTAGGCTTATTTTATTTAAGAAATTGTAACCTAACATGTTAGTAGATTTATTGTAAGAATTGGCCATGCATGCAAGATAATTACTATCCTAGACTAATTAATTATTTAATTTACTAAAATACTTAATGGGTAGATAAAACTTTAAAGATTTAAAATTCATAATTAAGCAATATTCTACACCCTTTTATCCACTAAAATTCGGCCACCCCTTGTGAGATTTAAAAATATTTGGCAACTCTCCATCTTTAATTCATTTTCCTTATCTTTTCTTGGGAGATAATTCCATCACATTTAATCTTCAATAATTATTAATTAAGCAGTTTTTCCACCTTATTTGAGATGAGGAAATCGGTCATCTCACTACCTAAATCTCCCTCAATTAAATCATTCCTTATATCTTAAACACTATGATAGAAAAGTTTGTATCTTGCCATTCAAACCTCCCATTCATTTTGCAACTTCCTCATTCATTCCCTAGCCTCCTCTCCTCTCCATATTCTCAAAATTATGAGATTATCAGCAAGAAAAAAATGTGAGCCACCAAGAGAATTAGGAGAGAAAAGTAGAAAAGAGAAGAGAACTCCGTCTCCGCCGCGCCGTGTCGTCGTATCATTTTCGTTTTCTTGTCAAACGAATTTCAGGCATGTATATACGTTTCTTTTCTCTTCAATCAAGTTATATAAATACTATAAAACATTATATGTACATGATTCATGAAGCAAAACCGATTTTTGGACAGCAACATTTCATCAAAACCTGCACAGAATTTTCGGCTTCCACCTATGCCTTTACGGGTTGGCTTGTTATTTTGGTTTCAGGGTTTGGCTCGGTTCCAGGCGTGCAAGGCTGCATCTAGACATGTACTAGGGCATGTTAGAGTCATGATAGTCCATTAGTTCAAGCCCCATACCCGCTGGATCACGAAAATGACAGCAACTTTTCCCCTAGTGCAGTTTGAGTCTCGATTTTCTGGTGTTGGATGTCTAAGTTGAGGTTCGAATCTTGGTTGGCTTTTGGGCCTATAACCATGGTTTGAACACTTCCTTAGCATGGCTAGGACATGACCAAGATGACCTTTCATGGCTTGGTTCATGGTCCCATCGATTTTTTAAAATAAACAAGACAAAGTGCCCCCTTCGAACCCTTTTCTTTTTCCTGCATTTGTAGTTTCGGTTTTGAGGTTGATGTGGATCTTGGTTGGCTTTTTAGCCCTTAGCCATGGTTCACACAATGAGTCATGATGTCTAGATCATGCCATGGTCAATCACATGACCACTGGAATGATCCATGACAGTAAAACAAGCAACACCTCCACGCGTGCCATGTGTGTTCTCGGGTGAAGCTTGGGATCGTCGTAGGTAATGGCTTGGATTGTGGTTGGCCTAGGGCCCTTAGCCATAGTTAAAACCATACCTTAGGATGTTGGTAAGAGGCTCTGGTCACTGGTACAAGCCCCAATGGCCAATAGTCTCGTAAACAAAGCAATGCAAGCACAGTTGCTGCCGCTGGAATTTTTATAGCAACTTTTCTGCGGTTCAGAGGTCACGTACGAGTTCTTGGTTGGCTTTTAGCCTATGGCATTGGACTGGACAGTACCCCATTGAGTTAGGGAGGTCATGTTTTTGGCCGTTTGTGATTTGGTTAAGTTTAGAGGTCGTACGAGAATTTACGGTGAAATGTGCCAAAGTGACTCTCGAAAGAGCGTTTCATGATTTTGGCCTCCATGCACAATTTTTTTGTATTACAGCCCTTGGTATTTATTTTTCAGTATTTTAGGTGTATTTTAATCATGATCAAACTATGGTTCGATGTTGGTTCGGGTTGGTACGGAGTCATGGTTAGATACTAAGTTTGTTGGGCGTAATGGTCTCGTTTTTGGTTCGGTTACGATATGTTGGTCAAGTTGAGTTATTTGCATGTTTCTCATGTTAGAATTAGGTTGCAGCGAGCCTGGGAACGATTCAACCAAATTGGTAAAATAAAACAGGATTTATAATTATATTACGTGCATAAAAATAGAAAAGTTTATTTTTGAGATATATGCGATATGTCTTGTGGCCACCTTACGCTTATGGGATTGCAGCTTATGGGATTATTACTTCACCCGGTGACTTATGACCGGTTCATGTTCATGTAGGGGTACGGACATCCAGTCCAAGGGCTGTGATGATCCCTACCGCCCAATATACTGTGGTTTAGTCTGATCAGACGTGCATGTTATGTTACGTTATGTTATGGGCCACTTGCGTAGAATATTATCTCAACAGAAAATTTTGATATGCTATTTTATGACAGGGCTCTATCGAGCAAACATTTTTTCGTACGATTTTCAGTTATGCACGCATTTATAATTATTCATGACACGATTTTCACGTAACGCTTTACGATATGATATCTTTACATGGCATGAAATTTTATAATATATTTTACTTGTTATTCACGATATATGCATGCTGAGTCTTTAGACTCACTAGACTTGATTGTTGTAGGTACTGATGAGGTCAGGACCGAGGGCGGGACCAGTGAGCTAGCTTGGGTCGGCAGTAGTAGGAACCCGAGGACCTCATGTTTCAGTTTATTTACCATTTTTATGCTCAAACTCATTTTGTCATGTTGAAATATTTTTAAGTGATTGTTTTGAAACAGTATTTACTTCCACTGCTATTTTGACATTTAAATCTTTTTATCAGTTTATTTTATGAATGAATCAAGTTATTTACTTTTAAAGGAAAATTTTAAATTATTCCTCAAATTTTCAAATACGAAATATGGGCCTCGACATGATATGATTGTTATCTATGATTTTATTGAATAATGGCATATAAAGTTTAAAAGAAAGATTATGGATTCTTTGGTTTTGCTTTGATATATGTATTTGTTAGTATGATGTCTACTTGCTGAGTTTTATAAACTCATTCAATTTATGTTTATGGGATGCAGGTCCTAAAGATTAGTTTTGGCGGAGTTGTCGCAGCAGATGGAAATTATATATGCCAAATTTTGGAGATGAATGCTCTTTGCTATGTTGAAAGATTTTGGTCAAAAACAAGATATATTTTGTTACGCATGTATATGATATCTTTTATTAATACTTTAATTATGTATGGAGGATTGTATGAAATTTTATATGTATAAGAGCTCTTTTACTAAATGCTTATGGTTTATTTTGTGTATTATTTTAATGGTTAAGTTGGATTGTTGGTTTAAAGAGCTTTGTTTGTGGCAGGTTGATGTGTTTTAATTATAAGTAAACTTTGCCGAAAATTTTTAAAATGCATATTTTCTCCAAATTAATTAAGCTTCCGCATAAAAGTTTATATCTTCATTTGATTGAGTCAAATGTGTTACATTTAGTGGTATCAGAGCAACGTTCTTTTGGACTAATGACTTGACATATGATTTCCTCTGCTATCGACACTTCGGTATGTTTCTTCCTGCATTAATATTATGTAATGATTTGATAAGTAAGCTTATGTTATAATTATGAATTGAAATGAGTTTTAAACTGAGATGCAATCTAGGACTATCCCTCCTAAGTGGAAAGCTAATGACGAAGGGGATAGTTCATCATCAAAAGTGGTTGATGAATTTGGTAAATTGTTGAAAGAACAAGAGAAAATTCATGGTGAACAGATTCAACAGTTATTGAGGTTGCATAACCCAAAGCAAGGGAGAGGTAGAGGTCAGGTAAGACAAGAGGCTAGTACAGAGAAATCTTATGAAAAGTTTAGGAAGATGAAGCCACCGGAGTTCTCTGGAAGTTCAGATCCGTTGATTGCTATGGAATGGATTAAGGCTGTTGAGGCTATCTTTGATTATCTAAAATTTGAAGAGAATGACAGAGTTAGTTGTGTTGTTTTTCTTCTTACTAATGCAGCAAGGACTTGGTGGGAAGCGACCAAAGTGACTGTGAACATTCAAACCTTGAAGTGTTAAGAATTCAAGGATCTTTTCTTCGACAAATATTTTCTAAAGATGTCAAGACAAAGAAGGTAAAAGAATTTTTGGAATTGAAACAAGGAAGTATGAATGTGAACGATTACATTCTTAAATTTGAAGAGAGCTGTCAATTTGCCCCTTACATTTCCAAAGATTATACAGAAAGGGGTGAGCAGTACTTCTTGAGGGGTTTAAGAGCGGAAATCAAGCGAGATGTAAGGATGTCCAAAGCTACAACATACAAAGAAATTGTGGAGAAGGCTCTTATGGCAAAGCAAGATGAGAAAGAGATTGAGATCGATAGGAAATTGAGAAGACAAAGTTTTTCCCCTAAGAGCCATGGTTCAAGTCAAGGTTGGAAGGGAGGATTTAAAGGAAAAGGGAAGGAGGAACATCGGACCAAAGCTCCTATGATTACTCCTACATCTCCTGCAACAGATAAACCATTGTGTCCAAAGTGTGGCAAACATCACAAGGGTGAATGCTTGGTGGGTAGTAAGAAATGCTTTAAGTGTGGAACTACCGGACATATTGCTATGAATTGTCCTCAGATAGCTAGGAAAGGAAAAGTACAAGAACGCATCTTTACCATGACAAAGGAAGGTAAAAATCCTGATTCTTCATTGATCTCAAGTACTATTTTAATTTCGGGCAAAGTAGCTATTACATTGATTGATACTGGAGCTACTCATTCATTTATGTCTGAAATATTTATGAGATCTTTGGGTATCACTCCATCTTATCATGATATCCAGTATAATATATTATTACTATCAGGAGATGAGATTTGTCCAACCACAGTTGTTCGTGCTTGTTCTGTGCAAGTTAATGAAAGAACAGTGTTTGCTGATTTGATTGTTATTCTCATGGTTGCCTTTGATGTGATATTGGGCATGGATTGGTTATCAACTTACCTTACGGTTATTGATTGTGTTACAAAGACAGTGAGATTTTGTATAGACAAAAATGATGGAGGATTAATAGTCAGTTCAGGTACTTTGCTGTTTTTTCCTTTTATTTCTTGTATGAAAGATCGTAAAATGTTGTGAAAAGGATGTTTTGGGTTTTTGGCTTCGGTGGTGGATGTGAACAAAAATGTGAAAGTGAATACAGATGATATTGAAGTGGTGAGGGATTTTTCAGATGTATTTGCACATGATGTGCCTGGATTGCCACCTGACCGTGAAGTTGAGTTTGTGATTGATGTGGTTCCAGGTACTGCTCCGATTTTGAAAGCTCCTTACTGAATGGCCCCGACTGAAATGAAGGAGCTGAAGAATCAGTTGCAGGATCTATTAGACAAAGGCTTTATTCGTCCGAGTTCTTCTCCGTGGGGAGCTCCGGTTTTATTTTTCAAAAAAAAAAAAAGATGGATCTTTGCGGTTATGCATTGATTACAGAGAGATCAACAAAGTCACGATTAAGAATAAATATCCATTGCCGAGGATTGACGATCTTTTTGATCAGATACAGGGAGCGACAATGTTCTGCGTTCTGGTTATTATCAGCTGAAAGTTAGGGAAGCCGACGTCTCTAAAACTGCATTCAGAACCAGGTATGGCCATTATGAGTTCTTAGTCATGTCATTCGGGTTGACGAATGCTCCGTCGGTCTTCATGGATCTAATGAACCGGGTCTTTAAGACATATCTGGATAGCTTCGTTATCGTTTTCATTGACGGATATCCTGATTTATTCCAAGACTCAGGAACTTCATGCCGAGTATCTCAGAACTGTATTGCAGTTATTGAGGGAAAATCAGTTATACGCAAAGTTGGAAAAGTGTGAATTCTGGTTAGACCAAGTATCATTTTTGGGCCCTATCGTTTTGAGAGACGGCATTGCAGTGGATCCCATGAAGATTGAAGCGATTAAACAATGGCCTACTCCTACTACAGTTTTCGAGGTGCGTATTTTTCTTGGTTTGGCAAGATATTGTCGACATTTTATTGCCAATTTCTCCAAAATAGCCCTGCCATTAACCAATCTGACGAGAAAAGCGGTGAAGTTTGAGTGGACAAATGAGTGCCAACACGGATTTCAGGTGTTGAAAGACAAGTTGACATCAGCCCCTATCCTAGCACTTCCGTGCAGCACTGAAGATTTTATTGTATACACTGATGCGTCAAAGATGGGACTTCGAGCTGTACTGATGCAGCGTGGGAAAGTAATCGCTTATGCTTCTCGTCAGTTGAAAGACTACGTGAAGAATTATCCCACCCACGATCTTGAATTGGCGACTGTGCTCTTCGCATTAAAAATATGGAGGCATTATCTGTATGGCATGAAATGTGAAGTTTTCACAGACCACAAGAGCTTGAAATATCTATTCTCACATAAGGAACTTAATATGCGGCAGAGGAGGTGGTTAGAACTTGTTAAAGATTATGATGTGACCATTAGCTACCACCCAGGTAAAGCAAACGTCGTTGCAGATGCTTTGAGCCGCAAGTCAGTTTCTTCTTTGAGCTCATTGATTCAGAAGCCGTTGTTATTGGATCTTAAGAGGAGCGAGATTGCTATAGTAGAGCAAGTGTAAGGCCCGAGATTTTGATTACTGTAATCCGATATGATTTGTTGACAAATTGATGTGGTTATAGATGGAACGGATCAGACTGGGATAGCCGAAAAGAAGATCGAAAGATGCGCGAGGACAGAACACCTATGCGCGACCGGACAGAGCGCATATGCGCGAGGCAGGCAGAGAACCTGGCGCATATGCGCGACATGGATCCGCGCATGTGCGCGAGGGTGCCCGAGAGTTGTGAAGTACCTCGCGCATATGCGCGGAAGAAGGGCGTGCATATGCGCGAGCGGCCGAGAAGAAAACTGCCGAGACCAGTAGGTCTCGCGCATATGCGCCGAGGAGGATCGCGCATATGCGCGAGACGTGTTGAGCAAAGATTAAGCCATTTGCCCTTTAACATGCAAGATATATATATATATAACTCATTTCATTTCTTTAGCTGGCAAAGGAAACGAGGAAAACTTCAAATAAAGTTACGAAAAATCCTTAGGCCTTTTTACATTTTAGATTTGTGATTGTGAAAGATCCGCCCGTCAGAATTTCAATCTGACTTCAATACTGTGTTCCTATCGACGCAGACTTCATACGGACGTAAGTTTTCTTAAGTTTTGACATGATTTGAAATTATCGTATTGCCAGAATCGGATAGGATTCATATATGTCGTTCTTGCGATATCAGACATCGTATAATCAAAACCGGATTGAGAAACAGATACCGTATGAAATTGTTATGATTTTACGAGTTGATTTGATTGAGAATTGATATCAGATTTGTGTTGGAATCGATATCTGTTGAATGGTATTGCTGGGTATATTGAGATTGTACAGTTATGCTGTTGAAACAGAATTTGATTCAGTTCTGATTATATCCAGTATTGATCTGAGTTGTATATTGATACGATTTCTTCGATATTGTCATTGTTTGATTGATTATTGACAGGCATTGAATTTGAGACTTCGACAAAGTCAGATTGAGAGAGAGAAAGGTATAAATTGATGTTGATGCGGGATTGCACAACTCGAGTTAGATTCGACTTGAGTTTCCCAAAATCACATACTTTACCTTATTGCATTGATATTTGCAATTGAATGAGATTGATATCTTTGGTCCATTGATTTATGTATTGAGTCATAGGCGGATGCGCCTAGTCGTAGACGATTGATCTCGTGACGGAGGTGCCTGATAGTGATGTAATCGTCACTGGGCCATTGCACATTGTCACAGAGGTTTGGCAGATATGCCAGGGCGGATGTGCCTAGTCTGTGGCTGATTTGCCAAGACGCCGGATGTTTGGTCGTATCGATATGTTGGGGAGTAGAGCAGCTCCTATCGCTGAGATTCGATACGGAAAGGGCCAAAGTCCGTGAATAAGAACGTATCACCACCCCGATCGGGAGTGTAGGTGGGTGTATGTCCTTATTCAGATCGGGATCCCTAGATTTGGATGAGTCGAGTAAGAGTCTAAGAGTCACAGAGTGTGATTCAGAGTTGCATTGATTCATGTGAGTCGAAGAGTCACAGAGTGTGATTCAGAGTTTGTATTGATTCATGTTTCTGATTTTGATACATGTTATGAATATCTGTTTCATGCTGTTATATCTGTTTATATGAAATGCATGTATACAAGATTTATACTAGAAATGTAATTCTCACCGGAGTTATCCGGCTGTTGTTTTGTTTGTATGTGTGCATGACAACAGGTGGGACAGGATCAGGATCAGGAAGAGGATGAGAGATTATAGTTAGCATGGAGATCCGGGCCCAGAAGCAGAATAGGATTCAGCATTGGATGTATAGTCGTTGAACCTAGTTGAGATAGAGACATGTAGTACATGATTTGTACTTTGATTTTGACATGTATATCAGATAGATTACTGTTACGTTTTCATATTTATAATTTAAAAAGAAAAAAAAATTTGTCCCACTTTTCTTAATTGTTGTTTTTGATATTAATAATGATTAAGACATGAATTAGCGTCCGGGTCCCCACAGCAGGTGGTATCAGAGCGATAGATCCTTTAGATTGAGATAAAAGCTAGTGAGCGGGGTAGATTGAGTTTTCTTTCCTTGTTTTGATTGCTAGCATGATTTATCTGATTTGATTTGGTAATATGTATTATTTAAAGTGAATCAGAACCGATTCTTGATTAGCAGTAAGATGATAAGACGAGGACTAAAATAGGTTTGTTGTATCTGGTTACTAACCCTTTTGATAATCAGATTTATCTCCTCGAAGAATCCCAGAACAGGGATAGTATCTTGATTGATCAGATGGATGTGTCAGAAACTCCGATGGAAATACAGTTGAAGAGGTTTCAATCATTGACACCGCCAATTCTGAGGGGTACTGGGACGACTGTTGATTGTGAGAGCTGGATAGATGATATAGAGATATTGTTTGATTCACTTGAGTACTCGGATGAATGTAGAGTTAAAATGATTGGACATCAGTTACAAGAGGCCGCAAAGAGCTGGTGGATTGCAACAAAAGAAGCCTTAGAACAGCGTGGTACGATGATTACGTGGGAAATCTTCAAAGTGGAATTTTATCGAAGGTTTTTCCCAGTTTCGTACCGAGAAGATAAGAGGGCAGAATTTGAAAATTTGAAACAGGGTCAGCTAAACATTGAAGAATATGTTGCTCAATTTTCTACCTTGCTACGTTTTGCTCCTCAAGTGGCTGAGAATGATGAAGCTGTGACTGATCAGTTTGTTAAGGGATTGAATCCTGAGATATTGACATTGGTAAACACAGGCCGACCCTATAATTTTGCTGATGCTCTGAGTAGAGCCAAGAGAGCCGAAGCCAGTCTGATGAGACAGAAAGGAGCTTCGTTTGTGCCTCCAGCATCGAGACCACAACAACCACCTCTCAGACTTGAGACTGGTAGTAGCAGTGGTGGAAAGAAAGACTATTTGAAAGTCCGAAAGAAACAGTTCAAGAAGTTAGAAAGCGGTTCATCTAGTTCCAGTGGTTCTAGTCAGAGTTACACCGGGGTCTATTGTAGCACTTGCGGAGGGAGACATCCCACTGAGCAATGCCAAGGAGTAACTGGTAGTTGCCGTATCCGCAAACGATCAGGACATTTTGCGAGAGTATGTCCACAGAGAGGTTCCCGAAGATTCCAGGGAGCAGAATCATATGGATCAGTGACTCAGACTGATAGACCATCATCTGTTGTTCGATCTTTCCAACCACCCCCTACTTAGACACAACCAGGGCCAGAAGGAAGGCAGAGTAGTGGTAGTGACCGAGAAACAGACCCAGGATGTACTTGATGATATAGTGGCAGGTAACTGTTCTTTTATGAGTATTCCGTGTATGTATTGAGAGATTCTCGTACATCCTATGTATGATTTCTGAATGAACTGCATTGATGTATGCTTTATCTGTTGAGTCAGTGTCTGCTGTAGTATTTTATCTCTTTACCGTTTGGGGGAGAGTTTTGATATCAGTGAACTCTGTGAAACATCGTATACTACAGTGAGATGAGAATGAGACTGAGTTAGCTTGTATAGTACTTGTGTTGTCTGAGTATGACTGCATTATTGATATTGATATACTGATCAAGTACAGAGTTACCATAGACTGATTCCGGAAGATGGTAAGATTCAGACCTGAAATGGCCGAAGAAGGAATATTGTACGGTAAGGACTCTAGATTTAGAATTCCTTTGATATTCGTATTATCTATGACTCTATCATTACAGAAAGGAGCAGATGACTCCTTATGTATTCAATTGACTTACTGAAGTTGAGTCCATCATTGGCTGATTTGCCAGTGACATGAGAGTTACTGATGTTTTCCCCAGATGAGACTCCGGGTTTGATTCCAGCCAGGGAGATTGATTTCAGCCTTGACTTGATACCAGGTACTGTTTTAATTTAAAACACTGTACCGAATGATACCGATTGAATTGAAGGATTTGAAAAATCAGGTAGAAGATTTACTAGCCGAGAGTTACATCTGATTGAGTGTTTCTCTTTGGGTGGTATCAGCTATGGTTGTGAGTTGATAAACTCTGTGTTCAGAATATTTTGATGATTTTCTGATTAGTTGATCTATGATATTCTGGTATATTCGAAGTATATGACTGATTTTGTTGAATATTTGAGTATTGTATTGAATATTCTGAGAATTGAAAAGTTGTATACAGAAACTGTTGAGATGTGAATATTGATTAAGATAGATTGTATTCAGGGCTTGTTATATCTGAAAATGATATATCTGTTGATCCTAGCACAGTGAAGTCGTGATTAGTTAGCTGAGAACGACATCAGTGTCAGAAATTTGTAGTTGCATGAGTTTAGCAGGCTACTGTATATGATTGTTATTTTGAATTGCTTCAGAATGATTATTTTTTGGAGCAGTATTTGATACAGATTGTATACAGTTGAGACTCGATACCGTTCAAGCCGAACCAGAGCTGATTTTGAGAGTTAAAACAGTTCAAAAAGTTGATCAGAATGTTCAGAACTCGATATTGACAGTCAGAGCAGGGCATCGATCCGAGTATCAGGTTTGTGACAGCGTGTTAGATGTTAGTAATCGTCTTGTTGTGCCAGATATTTCAGATTTGAAACGACAGATATTGTCTGAAGCGCACAGTAGTCGATTCAGTATTCGTTCTTGTGGCAGAAAGATGTATAATAGTCTGAAACGGCAGTTTTGATAGAAACAGATGAGATCAAATGTGGCAGAGTTTGTGCTGAAATGTCTGAATTGCCGACAGATGAAGACAGAAAGAATAAAACCAGGAGATTGGTTATATAGCTTTCCGACAGATGAAGATAAAGCTACTGCAATACTCCCGAGATTGAGTATCGATTTGAGTTAAGAATGACAGACTGATCAAGTCTGCAAGTTTTATTTCGTACATGTAGACGTATAGATATGACAAGATTACTGAGATTTCAGTTAGAAAAGTGATCAGATTACACAGAGTGCCGAGAGTTGATTATACCAGACCATGATTTTGGTTAGCCTTACACGTTTGGCAGAGTGTATAGCAGGTTCTTCCATATATCACCATAGAGTGAGGGATAGTCAGAACGGACTATCCAGATACTGGAAGATATAGTTAGAGCTGTAGTGCTTGATTTTAGCACTAGTTGACAAGATTCGTTGTCATTGTGAGAATTATCGTACAACAACTGTTATTAAACGAGTACTGAAATAACATCGTTTGAAGTATTGTACGACAAGAAGTGCAGATTAACTTCTTTATTAGAATAGTATCTCTGAGGTTCCTGAGATTGGACCTGATATGATCAGAGATATGACAAAGAAAGTGCCGCTGATTCAGAAGAAAATGAAAGCAGCACAAGATAGACAAACCAAATATGCCAACGTCAGATGACGACTATTGATAATTGTAACAAGAATTTGAATATTGAATTGATTTAGAGTAAACCGATTTGGTAGCCGGTAATGGTATTGACTTGCTATGAGCTCTGGATTGGTATATACGGATATTGTATAGCCAATATTTTGATATTGATTCTATTAAAGTTAATTCGAGTTGTATTATGACATTATACTTCTTGAATTATTATTCCAGATGGAAATCAGAATCAATAGAAGAAAGATAATTTAGAATGAAGACTATTCCGTTGTTGAAAGTTAAAGGGAATGGTTAGGGCATCAAGGAAGCTATTTGGAAGACAGAATCTGAGATTAGATAAAGATTCTAGAATTGTTTCATTGAGGTGAGTTTTCTTCTTAACTTATGTATATCTCCTTCTTGTATCTGATTTGGTATCTGATATGATTACCTGTGATATACGAGTTGATTGCTTGTGATTTCGGGGACGAAATCATATCTTAGGGGGGAGAAATGTAAGGCCCGAGATTTTGATTACTGTAATCCGATATGATTTGTTGACAAATTGATGTGGTTATAGACGGAACGGATCAGACCGGGATAGCCGAAAAGAAGATCGAAAGATGTGCGAGGACAGAACACCCCGCGCATATGCGCGACCGGATAGGGCGCAGATGCGCGAGGCAGGCAGAGAACCTGGCGCATATGCGCGACATGGATCCGCGCATGTGCGTGAGGGTGCCCGAGAGTTGTGAAGTACCTCGCGCATATGCGCGGAAGAAGGGCGCGCATATGCGCGAGCTGCCGAGAAGAAAACTGCCGAGATCAGTAGGTCTCGCGCATATGCGCCGAGGAGGATCGCGCATATGCGCGAGACGTGTTGAGCAAAGATTAAGCCATTTGCTCCTTAACATGCAAGATATATATATATATATATATAACATATTTCATTTCTTTAGCTGGAAAAGGAAACGAGGAAAGCTTCAGATAAAGTTACGAAAAATCCTTAGGCCTTTTTACATTTTAGATTTGTGATTGTGAAAGATCCGCCCGTCAGAATTTCAATCTGACTTCAATACTGTGTTCCTATCGACGCAGACTTCATAGGGACGTAAGTTTTCTTAAGTTTTGACATGATTTGAAATTATAGTATTGCCAGAATCGGATAGGATTCATATATGTCGTTCTTGCGATATCAGACATCGTATAATCGAAACCGGATTGAGAAACAGATACCGTATGAAATTGTTATGATTTTACGAGTTGATTTGATTGAGAATTGATATCAGATTTGTGTTGGAAACGATATCTGTTGATCGGTATTGCTGGGTATATTGAGATTGTACAGTTATGCTGTTGAAACAGAATTTGATTCAGTTCTGATTATATCCAGTATTGATCTGAGTTGTATATTGATATGATTCCTTCGATATTGTCATTGCCAGATTGAGTATTGACAGGCATTGAATTCGAGACATCGACAGAGTCAGATTGACAGAGAGAAAGGTATAAATTGATGTTGATGCGTGATTGCACAACTCGAGTTAGATTCGACTTGAGTTTCCCAAAATAACATACTTTACCTTATTGCATTGATATTTGCAATTGAATGAGATTGATATCTTTGGTCTATTGATTTATGTATTGAGTCATAGGCGGATGCGCCTAGTCGTAGACGATTGATCTCGTGACAGAGGTGCCCGATAGTGATGTAATCGTCACTAGGCCATTGCACATTGTCACAGAGGTTTGGCAGATATGCCAGGGCGGATGTGCCTAGTCTGTGGCTGATTTGCCAAGACGCCGGACGTTTGGTCGTATCATTATGTTGGGGAGTAGAGCAGCTCCTATCGCTGAGATTCGATACGGAAAGGGCCAAAGTCCGTGAATAAGAACGTATCACCACCTCGATAGGGAGTGTAGGTGGGTGTATGTCCTTATTCAGATCGGGATCCCTAGATTTGGATGAGTCGAGTCAGAGTCTAAGAGTCACAGAGTGTGATTCAGAGTTGCATTGATTCATGTGAGTCGAAGAGTCACAGAGTGTGATTCAGAGTTTGTATTGATTCATGTTTCTGATTTTGATACATGTTATGAATATCTGTTTCATGCTGTTATATCTGTTTATATGAAATGTATGTTTACATTATTTATACTGGGAATGTAATTCTCACCGGAGTTATCCGGCTGTTGTCTTGTTTGTATGTGTGCATGACAACAGGTGGGACAAGATCAGGATCAGGAAGAGGATGAGAGATTATAGTTAGCGTGGAGATCTGGGCCCAGAAGCAGAATAGGATTTAGAACTGGATGTATAGTCGTTGAACCTAGTTGAGATAGAGACATGTAGTACATGATTTGTACTTTGATTTTGACATGTATATCAGATAGATTACTATTATGTTTCTGCATTTATAATTTAAAAAGAAAAAAAAAATTAGTCCCACTTTTCTTAATTGTTATATTTGATATTAATAATGTTTAAGACATGAATTAGCGTCCGGGTCCCCACAGCAAGGGACCATCGCTAGACTTTCAGTTTTGGTTATTCGACCTACGTTGACAGATAGGATACGACGGGAGAAGCCTAATGACAATCAGTTGATGGAATTGCGATCCAAAGCCAATAAGAAAGGAAATTCAGAGTTTGGAATGAACACTGATGATTTGTTAACATTGAGAGGTCGGATATGTGTTCCCAGTGGTAATGACATTCGACGGGATGTTTTGACAGAGGCTCATACCGCTCCATACTCGATACATCCAGGTAGAACCAAGATTTATCAGGATCTCCGACGTCTATACTGGTGGCCAGGTATGAAAAGTGATATTGCAAAGTTTATATCCGAATGTCTAACATGTCAGCAGGTAAAGATTGAACATCAAAGACCTGCTGGAACTTTGCAATCTCTCCCAATGCCTCAGTGGAAGTGGGAACACATCACCACGGACTTTGTAATGGGACTTCCAAGAACAACAAAGGGTTACAACTCCATCTGGGTGATTGTAGACAGGTTAACCAAGTCGGCTCATTTTCTTCCTGTCAAGACGACGTTTACAATGAACCACTATGCTGAATTCTATGTAGCTGAGATTGTGAGACTTCATGGTATTCCTATGTCAATTGTATCTGATCGTGACCTGACGTTTATTTCTGAATTGTGGAAGAGTTTGCACTGAGCCTTAGGCACCAGATTGGCTTTTAGCACATCATATTATCCTCAAAGTGACGGGCAGTCAGAGAGGGTGATTCAGATTCTTGAAGATATGCTGCGAGCCTGCACTATTGATTTTCCTGGTAGCTGGGATTCGAAATTACCTCTTATAGAGTTTACATATAATAACAATTATCAAGCAACTATTGGGATGGCTCCTTATGAAGCATTGTATGGGAGGAAGTGCAGATCACCTTTATATTGGGAGTAAATAGGAGAAAAGAAGTTATTGGGACCTGAGTTAATCCAACAGACAGCTGATATTATAGAAGTAATTCGAGAAAGAATGAAAACAGCGCAATCACGACAGAAAAGCTATGCCGATGTCCGAAGAAGGCCCTTGGAATTTGAAGTTGGAGATCATGTCATTATCAAGATTGCTCCTCTCAAAGGGGTAATGAGATTTGGGAAGAAAGTGAAGTTGAGTCCGAGATATATTGGACCATTTGAGATTTTTGACAGAATTGGCGAAATAGCTTATCGTTTGGCATTGCCTCCAAATTTTGACAAGGTACACAATGTGTTTCATGTCTCTATGCTTAGGAAATATATGTCCAATCCTTCACATGCTCTAAAATATGAACCATTGGATTTGATGCCTAATTTGACTTATCAAGAGATACCAATCCAAATCCTTGACCGGAAAGTTAAAGTGTTGAGGAACCAAGAGATTGGACCTGTGAAAGTTTTATTAAGGGATCAGTTAATTGAAGAAGCAACTTGGGAAACTGAGGAAGAAATGAAGCAACGTTATCCGGAATTGTTTGAGAGGTAAGGGAAATTTCGGGGACGAAATTTTCTATCGGGGGAAGAATTGTAATAGCCGATCGTTTCTCTTCTTTTATTAATGATTTATGGTATTATATGATGATGATCTATGGATTTACGTTATGATATGAATGGTAATGAATGTCATAGAATAGATTAGATATTGGATGAGTATAATAGAATGTTGAACTTGGGCTAAATGGGTATTGGAAGTGCAGAAACGGTATGAAACTTTGGCAGTAGTTGTGATTTTTAGCATAAAATTTTGTATTTGATCCAAATTATGTGAGGCCACTTTCATTAGAAAGATAATATATAAGGCTACAACGTTTATGTTTTGAGTTTTGTTCAAATCATTGTTGAAGACAAGCCAAAAGTGCCCCGAAGTGTGTCGTGTGTATCGTCGTTCTTGCACTGACACATGTTGGGAGAATAAGCATAACTCTTTACTCATACCTTCAAATGGCATGAGGCCAATTGGAGATGCAAGCCAAGACATAGGAATATAACTTTCATGTCTATCACTTTTTCAAATTATGAAGGGAAAAGGCGTTTCGGAAGCAATCTTTGGAGAAGCTGTGCGAAGAGCACGCGTCGGGACAGGAGGTGCCACACTAGGGCGGTAATGTTTGACCGTCCCAACGCGCCTCGCTCTGGATTTTTGAGTTTAGGGCAGTATGGTCTGTGCTAGGGCGGTAATATGTGACCGCCCGAGCGCCCAGCGAGTGTAAAAACATGTTTGGAGGTATGAAAATGATTTTAATAGATGGTGTATCAATTTTCTTTCATTTTCTTCTCTTCCCATTTCTCTCCATCGATTTAGAACGTAGGGTTCCTTCAAGTTCTCTTTATTTTTTCTTCTAATCTCTTCATCTCAAGGAACAATCTTGTAATACAAGCTAGGAAATTTAACTTTAAGGATTGAAGGGTTTAAGGTAAGGAATCCATTCTTGTTTCTTTTGGGTTTTAAGTTAGAATTCAAGAGTTGATGTTTTATGGGTTAAATGTTAAATGAAGGTTGTTATTTATGTAATGATTGATTATATCTTGGATTGATTTGTAGGAGCATCATCAAATGATTGAGTTTACAATTCCTATCGTTGGTTGTAAGTAGACCTCATCATTGAATGCATCTCATGAACTATGTAGATAATGAAATGGTTTTAAATGATTAGCTCCTTTTAAATGATTCAAAGGTATTATGTTTATGTATCTATGTATTGATTGAAAAGGAAAGGAAGGTTTCTATGTCATTGAAATGAAAAAGGAGCTTAATGTTTTTATATGCACACCATGTGTTTGATGAATGGTTTCAATGAGTATTATTATGGCTTGATAGTTAAATGGTATAGAGGTGTTACCTTTGGTAATTCTAAACCCACATGACTGATGTTGATCAACGAAAGAACATGTGCATGACTGATTTGACTGAAAAGTACCTGTATACCAATGACTCATAACTATCATTGCCAATACAGATAAAGCAAAGAAACGAATGCCATCTTATGATATGATTATTATCTATGATTTTATTTAATTATGACATATAAAAGTTTAAAAGAAAGATTAAGGATTCTTTGGTTTCGCTATTATATATGTATTTGTTAGTATGATGTCTACTTGATGAGTTTTATAAACTCATTCAATTTATGTTTATGGGATGCAGGTCCTAAAGATTAGTTTCGGCGGAGTTGTCGCAGCAAATGGAAATTATATATGCCAAATTTTGGAGATGAATGCTCTTTGCTATGTTGAATGATTTTGGTCAAACAAAAGATATATTTTGTTATGCATGTATATGTTATCTTTTATTAAAACTTTAATTATGTATGGAGGATTGTGTGAAATTTTAGATGGATAATAGCTCTTTTACTAAATGTTTATGGTTTATTTTGTGTGTTATTTTAATGGTTAAGTTGGATTGTTGGTTTAAAGAGCTTTGTTTGTGGCAGGTTGATGTGTTTAAATTATAACTAAACTCTGCTGAAAATTTTTAAAATGCATATTGTCTCCAATTTTAGTTAAGCTTCCGCATAAAAGTTTATATCTTCATTTGATTGAGTCAAAGGTGTTATAGTACGTGATGGCTTGAACACGGCTGGAGTTGGCCTTGATGTCACCGATCGAAGAGGAGTCTTGGTTGTGGCTTAATTGTGGCTTGTTGTTAGGAGCTCGGGTGAGGGGACGTGCGAGGGGCTGCATGTCCTAATCAGCTGGGTCCAGTAGGGTCTGGTCTAGGTCCTAAGTGGTTCGGTTCAGGTCTAGTGAGGGCAGGGATCGAGTTAAATCTGAGAGTTGCATCTAGGGTTTCATTTGAGGAGTGGCCGAAAAACTCCAGCAGTATTTCAGGGGATTTTCGAAGGTTAGGAGTGCTGATCTTATGGTTTTATGGTTGTTAACGTGTTTATAAGGTGTGGTAACAAGTTGGGAGAAATTTGGTTAAGTTTTGGTTCGATTCGGGTTAAAATCGGGACCTCTGTCGAAGTTTTAAAACGAATCAGGTAAGTTTTAATATGGGCTCGAGTTTACGTCTAAGGAATAATTTTAAACATGTTTTGGGATATTTAAGGAGTTTTGTAAGCTTCGGGTAGAAATTTGGAGGTCAAGGGCAAAATGGTCATTTTTGCACCTGAGTCGAGATTTTAGTCCTGCATCGCCCTGTGCACAATTTATCATGCTTTTAAATGTTTATGCATCATGTTTATGATTTTTATCCAATTACGCAAAATATGGTGCATACTTGGTTTCAAGAAAAATTTACGTATATGCATATTTTTATTGAGTGGTGAACATGATTACACGTTTTGAAAGATGGGATTTGGTTGTGACTAACACGATTATATGAGATATTATGAGCTAAGGCCAAGGCTCAGTGGACGGGTAATGCTGTCGCAGATGTCCCCGCCGCCGGGCACCATGGTTTTATAGATGGATCTATCGAATAGAGCTGATACGAAAGTCACAACTAATAAACTGAATTCGATCAAAAGAAAATGTATACATATATGATGATATGTTGAGACATGTTTTGACAGGTTATAATTTTATACGGCACGTTTACGTTCATGCTTTTAAGTTCATGAAATGTATGTTGATTAAGGTATTTTTTACTACGGTGTGCTATGTATATGTATTTGCTATTAATGGTGCAGGTGTGTTGAGTCTTTAAACTCACTAGGCGTGTTTGATGCAGGTGAGCATTAAGCTGAGGAGACTGGTGGTGCTGAACTCTGAGTCGGCAGGGCTGGATGTGCGCGCGTGACCCGAGGACCACACCTTTCCGCACATTACGTTTTCTTGAGCTTTGAGTAGTCATGAGCGATATTATACGTTTTACGATATGCTGCTGAGTTTCAGAATTTTACTTGTTTTATTTTAATTATGCATGATTGTGGGACTGGTTGACATTATTTTTACTGCAACATTTTATATGTCGAATGTTTACGGGTGTTTTTTTTTTAAACAATATATTTTTCAAGGGAGTTGCATGCATGCAAAATATTTAAATGTCTATTTTCAAAAATGTGAGCTTTACAAAAAAATAATTTCTAGTAGTATTTTAAAATTAGTAGACGTTACAATTGTATTCCCAAGGAGTGGGATGTCAAGACAATGGTCATGCGAGAATCAAAAGATCTAAACAAAGTGAAACTTCATGAATTTTTTGCTGATCTAAAAGCATATGAATTCAAGATACAGACAAAAGAGGGTGAACAACCCATTCCACCAGTCACAAATGCCCTAAGTACTATGAAACTAGAGCCAACCATCTCAGCTGAAAGACCGTCGAAAAACTAAGCAATGACGCAATGTTATTGTTTGTCCGAAAAGGTTCATGAGGAGGAACCAAGGATCATTCGAGAAACACTATCACAAGAATGAGTCCAAGGATGAACCAAATCCTTGCTACAACTGTGGCAAAACTGGTCACTTCATAACTGACTGTCTCAAGACGAAGAAAGACAACATGAGATCAGTTGAAAAGGAAAAGAATCCATTTGAGCACAAAAGAAATCTAAGAATGACAAGAAATCATCCAGCGAGAAGCATGAAGCCTTAATGGTCGAAGAAAATAAGCCCAAATGGGAAAAAATTGATAGTGACACATCAGACTCTGAGAGATCAAGCACCTCCAGTGATGAAAAAGAGGTGAAATGCCTCATGTACAATGATGCCAAACTTGAATACAACAGTGAATAGGTATTTGATTTTAGTTCAACTGATTTTACAAAAGAATAACTTATTTCAACATTGCATAACATGGCAAAAGAGTACCGGAAGCTTGCTATCTCCTTTGAGGAATCTAAAGCAAAACAAAATGATCCTAAAGACGAAAAAACTGAAGTTGATTGCTCACAATCAGTTGATATGTCGAATCTCAAAAAGGAAATTGATGAGCTGACAGCTGAAAAGGATGAGAACTGGTCTTTGATTCAGTAGTTAAAGTCTGAAAATTCAAGACTTACTGATCTGATCCAGGTCTGGAACAAATCATCAGTTACATTGACTGAGATGCAAGGATTGCATAAATGAGTTGGAGATAAAACTGGTTTGGGCTTTAACAGCCAGAGTGAACCTTCATCAAGCGGTACAAAACCAGAATTGAACATGTGCAAAGGAAAATACCTTCACTTTGTCAAATCAGTTATGGCACATGAACAACCTGAGCTAAGTAAGTTAGTTGAAAAACTGATGAAAAAGATGAACAAGGCTAAAAGACATGTGATTGGATATAGCCCAAAGAGCTCAACTGATACGCGCAGCTGGTCACCTAAACGGTCCAATTATATCAAGCAGAACTCTGCTAATGGCTATTACAATCACTACTATAACTGTAAACCAGTTCAAAAAAGATATCGGATGAACAACAAGAAGAACAAAGCTAAAACGCATCTTGTATTAACTGCACACAACACACCCGACACAAAAACTAGGTAAAAATTTGGAACACAGACAGGAAAGTAAGTTCGACTGCTCTAAGTCTGGGTTCCTAAAGGACTAATCAGTTAACGACCAAAATAGATTTGGGTACCAAGTTTATTCATTATCTGTGATTGCAGATTGAAGGAAAACTGACCAAAATTTAGTCTGGTACTTGGATTGAAACATCTACTACTTAAAATGCCACTAGAATTTTTTTTGTAAGCTAAATTTCAAAAATTCATGACTTGTGCATGCATGCAATACTACTGAAGATTTCCCATTTAAAAATAGATGTAATCCAATTGTAGATAAAAATACTGCAGTTTAAAAATCACCGAGTCGACAACACTAGACTTACGTTAAAAATAAAATAACATGAAACAATTAAAAATCCTCACGATCATCGACATGTCAAAACAAAAGCGTATAAAATAATCATGTCCACTCCTATATCAAATCATTATGTGCGGAAAATATATGGTCCTCTGGTTCAGGTGCGCACATCCAGCCCCGCCTACTCAGATTTCGGCACCTCCAGCCTCCTCATCAACATGCTCACCTGCATCATTCACACCAAGGAAGTTTAAGGACTCAACACACCTGTAACATTATAACGAGTACATATACATAACATGCAACAGTGAAAAATACTGTAATCAACATACATTTCATGATCTTAAAAGCGTAAACGTAAACATATCGTATAAAAGCATAACATGTAAAACATGTCTCATCATTATCATCATACACGTATACATTTTCTTTATTGAGTTCAGTTCGTTAGTTGGAACTTTCGTATCAGCTCTATTCGATGGATCCGTCTACATATAACCGAGGTATCCGGTGGCGGGGACATCAGCGATAGTATTACACATTCACTGAGCCTTGGCCTTACATGTCATCGTATACATATATCGTCAGCCACAACCAACTATCATCATTCAAAAACATCATCATTTTCATCACTTATCAAAATCATGCATATACGTAATTTTCCTTAAAATCAAGCATGCAACGTATTTTTCATAAATTCATAAAAAGTCATATACATGATATTGTATACATTTAAAACATGTCAAATTGTACTCAAGGTGCTGCCAGGACAAAAAACTGGACTCGGGTGCAAAATGACCATTTTGCCCCTGGAAACCCTAATTGACAACTTTACCCATGGACCTCAGAATTTCGACCTGAAGCCTACCAAACCCCTTACAACACATCAAAACATATTAATTAGCATTTCATAGACATAAACTCGAGCCCGTTACAAAACTTATACGATTTGTTTTAAAACTTGGACCGGGGTCCCAGTTTTAAACCGAATCAACCCGAAACTCAACTAAATCTTTCCCAACTTAAACTATGATTTGGACCTACTCAACCAGCCCCTAAACCACTCGTTCCAGACCCCTTAGGACCTATGAACCACGCGTGAAAGTTGCTGGAATTTCTAGCGCTTACAAACCCTAACCCTAGTTGCTCAAAACCCGCAATTATTCGATCCTAGACCTAACCAGCCCGCACCAGACTTGCACCATGGCTACCTAGGACAAAGTTCAGACCAAGAACGTCCTACTGGACTCACCCTAACCATGCATACTGCCCATTCAACCAGTCCCGTGCGCTATACCTGAAATCAAGCCCACACAAGTCACAATCAAACCAAACTTTCCCTATCTACTCTCCTCCTAGCCTCGCACCCAAGATGCAGCGAAAGTTTAAAAATTTTGTTCTTGGGCGTTGTGTGTTCAAAAACCATACATAGGGTGTTTGAATTACACCTTTGCGTTCATAACACTGGACTCCAAACTATTCTTGTGTTTAGACGGATATATCCCTTCTTGTAAATCTCTACGAACAGCTCTTCTCCTTTGATCGCCTAATTGGGTCCACGATCGAAGACTATTTTCCTCTTTTGGTTTGCACTTGAAAATCCAAACGATTTATGCGTTGAGACTGTAGCCTCCGAATTTCCAAAATCTAGAGACGGTATGACGGCGGCAAGGCGCGACGCTCGGAAGAATAGTCACAGTCGTGACTTGCCTTTTCTCAAAAGGTGACCAAAAGGTTCATGATCCTTAATCATGAATTTTGCAATTATTGATTCTTAATCAAAAAATTACTTAAGCCAATTATCTCCATAATAATATTTTGATCCATGCCATTTTTTTCTTCGTTCAATCTGGCATGGTGGTGGTCGTGAGTTTGGAACAAGAAAAGTGAGTTTTGTGTAATTTTTTTCAGCATCTAACAATGAGCCCTAATGGTATATTTATATAGTGAGACTTCTAATCTAATTAGAAGTCCTTCTCCCAAAAGAACTCTAATAATTTCATCATATTTAAACTCTCATATAATTGATATATAATGTATTTATTAACCTTTAGTAATATATGATATAATAATATTGTATACACATATTTTATATCACCATATAAAATATATTCATGTATATGTATATTAAATTAAATAACAATTATTTAATTTATAAACTAACTCTTTCGTTAATTTAATTCTGGACTCCTCTAGAATATTTATGGAAATTTGTGCATATTAATAGTCATCACTACTAGCACAATCGTTTAATTAGTAAATTCTCAATTCACTAATTAGTTATTTGTTAACCATTTAAATAATATCTAATTAACCCTAAACCTATTATTACACACGCCACCAGCTGACACCCCCCTCATTCAGACAATTCCCCTCAGTTTTTTCAGCAGCAACCTCAAGGAGTCTCGGCATTCACTTGTTCTTGCAAAAGAAATTTTCCGGCGCTTCCCCGTTGCTCATTTCTTCGACGTTCTTGCATAGGAATCATCAAGGCATGCATTGTACTTTCGTATGTGCATCACACACGTTGTATACATGCTGTTAGTTGTTTATTTGTGTGTGAAAATATCGATCCACTTCATGCTTACATGTTTTATCGGTTTTGACAAGAAAACCCATGTTTTTGCTCACTCCAACTCACGTTTTATGTATTGTTGTGCAAGGGGCTGCGGCTTAGGGTTGATTAAGTGTCTGATGATGGTGTCAAGATGTGGTTTTGGGGTTAAAACTGTTCGGCGTTGCTGTAGGAGGAGAGATCGAGAGGTTGTTTCATGGTTGTGCTCGGTTGGGGCTATGGTTCGGGTTTGGGGTGGAACGGGTAGTGCGAAGGCTGAACCAAGGCTTGGACCAGACCCTGGTGTGTCTGATTCATGGCCCTGGGAGGGCCAACCACTGCTGGAACCGCTGCACGCCTTGAAGAGTGGAGCTCGGGTGGTGAAGTGTTGGATTTTAGCGATCATGGCTTGTGGAGGCTGCATGGGGCTGTGACCGTGGCTCATGTAGGTCTAGTAGGGGCTTTTCTAGGTCTAAGGTAGGCTGGTTCATGGCTGGTACCGTCGGGGTTAGGCTAGCGTCGTGACTTTTGGGAAGGTGAATGCATTAGGGTGAAAAGTAGGAAGGGGCCGAGATTTTTCGCACTTTGCTGGGATATCAGCCTAGGGCTTATGGGCCTGATGTTAAATTTTTAGGAGAATTATAGTTTTTTTAAGGTGTGATAAAAAGTTGGGAATAATTCGGTTAAGTTTCGAGTCGATTCGGGTTAAAACCGGGACCCAGTCCAGTTTTAAAACAAATCGTTTAAGTTGTAAATTGGGATCGAGTTTACATCTAGGAATGCTTATAAATATGTTTTGTGACATTTTAAGGAGTTTGGTAAGCTTCGGGTCAATTTTAGAGAACCAGGAGAAAAACGGTAATTTTTGGGTTTCCAGGGGCAAAATGGTCATTTTGCACCCGGAGTGAGATTTTGGTTCTGGTGGCGCCCTGAGCACATTTTATCATGTTTTAAATGTTTACGCATCACGTTTATGGTTTTTATGAAATTAAGATAAATACGGTGCATGCTTGGATTTAAGGAAAAAGTTACGTATATGCATGTTTTTATTAAGTAATGAATATGATGATGTTTTTGAAGGATGAGAATTGGTTGTCACTGACGATGTATATGTATACGATGACATGAGATATGATGAGCTGAGGCCAAGGATCAGTGGACGAGTAATGTTGTCGCTGATGTCCCCGCCGCCCGGTACCGTGGTTATACGTAGATGGATCCATTGATAGAGCTGATACGATTGAGCTGATACGAAAGTCACAACTAATGAACTGAATTCAATTAAAAAAAATGTATACGTATATGATGACATGCTTTGACACGATATGATTTTATACGACACATTTATGTTATGCTTTTAAGTTCAAAAAAGATTTGTTGAGTATGGTAATTTTCACTGCGGTGTGCTATGTATTTGTACTTGTTATTTCTGGTACAGGTGTGTTGAGTCTTTAGACTCACTAGGCGTGTGTGATGCAGGTTAGCTTGATGCTGAGGAGACTGAAGGTGCCGAACTCTAAGTAGGCAGCTTTGGTGCGGTGACACGACCCGTGGACCGCATGTTTCCGCATTTTGATTTATGAGATTTGAGAGAAGATGAATATTTTCATACATTGATGATTTTAAGATTTTTATTTGTTAACACTTACGTATGATTTTGGATGAGTTCGGTTATTTTAAATTGTACTACTTTTACAGTCAAATGTTTAAGATCATTTTTAAATGTTATATTTTTCTATAGAGCGCATGCATGCAAAACATCTTAATTATATTTTGAAAATGCGAGCTTTCAAAAAAAATATATATATTTCAGCACTTTTAAATGAGTAGATGTTTCAAAGTTTTTAGGATGTCCTTACGTCTCCTCAATCCTAATAAAATATGCCTTCAAAATCCTCGTTTGCGAATCGCAGCTTAAAACGACCTATGGTGACTTAGTTCTATTTAATATAACATCGAATTTTGACTTTTCTTACAATTCTCAGTATTATAAATGGAGGTCCAAAGCTATAATATCTTACTTTTTTATACTATACCCAAGATGTTCATCGACTTATTATATTTCAAGGTTCTAAATATCCCTTCAAACCTAAATCATCGAAAATTCTTATCTTTTAAACCATTCAATTCTCACTTATTGCTAAACTAGTCCCCCAAATTCTTTAACAAATGCAAAATTAATTCCTAATTCCTTCAAGTATTATTCAATTGGTCCTAAATTTCGAAAATTTTACAATTAACCCATAACTCCGTAGCATTCTTAATTCCCTTCTATAGGTTTCCCATAACATAAATTTCGAGAGTTTTTAAGCTTATTAACCCACAATCAATTCTCATAGCCGATATTACCTTTCCATCAACACCTAAAAATCTCAAATTATATATTTTATTCCTTCTAAAGACCATCGCAGTTTTCGAATCATTTTTCCTTATGTGTAATTCCCTAAAATTAACTCAACTAGTAAACCACAAATCATCAGTATTTTCTTAGAAAATCTACATGTCCCAAGAAGCATTAATAATCTTCACAATTAACTTATGTCCCAAAAAGTAGAACATGAGTACTAAAGCCCAAAAATCAATATAGTCCAATCATTTTCAACCTTTCATATTGCCCATTAACCATATTCTTAAACATATCCAATCCCACCACAAGGCCAGCATGCATGTAAATCATATAATTTCTTATTTCATATCGTAATATGCATAAAAATTTTAAAGCATCAAATCTTTTATCTTTAAAAATCATGCAGTGATGCAGATTTAATCATAAAAATCATTTATCATGCGAACTTAAACATAAATACCATTTAACTTCAAAAATTATTTAAACATGTAGCTTATACGTATAAACCACGTAAACATGCAGTTGATAACATTAAAAACATTTAAACTTACAGACAGGAGGCTTGAAGACTGACTTTTCCGGAACTGGTAGTGACACAACCCTTTGCAGGAACATTGCTCTGATACCAACTGAAACATCCACTTCTCGTTTTTCTTTAAAATATATTAGAATTTTTTTTCTCATACCCCCGGCCAATACATATATATATATACTTTAAAATACTTTGTACCATTTTAAAAATAAAACAACCAACTATATTTGAAAATTGAAATGAAATAGTTCAAAACATAAAATCGTCAAACATTACCAACCTAACTTAACAATATTTCAAAATAAGAGTAACTCAAACAACCTCTCAAAAAGCATAATAGAAATCGTAAAAATCTTTATCATAAACTTAAACTTAAATCATAATCATAATGCGGAAAACCTACCACTGGTCCTCGGGTTGTGTGCACCTTTAGTCCAGTAAGATCAACCATCAAAACCTAGCTCCATCAACATTAATATCATGTTCACCTGCATCCATCACACCTAGTAAGTCTAATGACAGCAATCCATAATCTTGATAACAAGTAATATATATACAATCACATGCAACAGTGAAAATACTTTTACTTAAAATAACTTTTCATGAACGTGCATAAACATAAACATTTTTTGTTTCATCATTTCATATCATATATCATTTCATCATAAACATTTTTCTTTTCATCATAATCATGTACGTTTCCTTCTATTTAATTCAGATCGTTAATTGTGACATTCATTTCATCATAGGGTCGATGGATCCATCTACATGTAACCATAGTACTGGGCGACGGGGACATCAGCAACACTCTCACCCTTCAACTGAGCCTTGGCCTACGATCGTCGGGCTCCCTCTGGCGCTCTCTCCCGTAAATGGGCTCCCTTCTTCTGGGCCTTCTCCTGTAAATGGGATCCCTCTGGGGCCTTTTCTCTCACGATATCCCCAATCATATCATCATAACATCGTAATAGTCACAATTACTCCACCTCCTCCAACGTTTCATATTTTCATCAATTATAAAAATCATGCATTTAAATATCATTTTTCTTTTAAACCAAACATGCAACATATCTTTTAGCTTTAACGTTTTATCATAAAACTCCTTAAACATTTAAAATAAGCATTTTATCATATATTACAGCACTCGGGGCACTACCATGAAGATATCATTTTTCAGGTGTAAAATGATTGTTTTGCCTCTGAAACTCTAACTTTCCATATTTTTACTTAGACCTCTAAACGACGACCCATATCATTCCAAACTTAACATATCGCCTTAAAATACACCCATAAATATTTCTTAGACATAAACTTATGCCCTCGACTAATTTCCCAAATCGTTTTTAAACTTAGACGTACATTCCGATTTTGACTCGTATGGACTCGAAACTTAACTAACATTTACCAAACTTGAACCAAAGCTTCCTAATCCATAACTAAACCTTTTTCAACCCAAATTAAGCCAATTAAAACCCATTAACAACCTAGGATGCCTATTGAAATTTTGTTCTTATTCCTTTGAAAACCCAAGCCACCCTAGCCTTGTAATTTTCGATCCTAGCCCTCAAGCGACTTGAACAGACCCTATGGGCCCTTCCTAGGACCATGAATGAACCCATAACATGCTGCTTGACAGAGCCTAACAACCCTAGGAGCCTCAGCCGCTAAACCCGTCACCTACATGCCCTACACGACCATGTCCTTGCGTCCAGCTCCTTGACCTTTGAACCACCCCTCATGCAGCCTATTTATGACCATGGATTGAACCTCCTAAGCCCTTTGAGGTGCCCATAAAAGCATCTAGCAGCCGCATGTACCTAGGAAGCCCTAGCCGAAACCCTAGCCCTTGCAACTCCTAATTTTTGCTCATAATGGTGTCCTATCTTTTCCAGCTTTTAAACATACTCCTAAGGGTCCTTAAACATGTGGAAAAATATCTCTTCAAGGTCCCCTACCATGGCAGCCCCTTTGTGCATCATTAGAAAGAGTTTAAAAAAATAAAACTCTACTTTTATGCATAATAAGCCATAAAAACGAAAATAAAAATAGTGCATCATATTTTTCATGCAAACATAATCAAGTGTACATAATATGGTGTGAAAGATGTTTGAAGGAAGATTAAAGCGTGTCTTTGCGTATATTACGCCCGAAAACAATTTGGCGATGCGAGGACGTCGACGAGGAGAAGCCCTTTTCTGATTTTTCCTTCCAAATTGCGTGAGTATCACCTTCAAAATCGTGTGGTGTGTGTTGTTGAGAGCTGATGGAAGAGTCCTTGTGTGTTGAAGCGTTGGGGCGTGTGGTTTATGGTGGGTTTTGGGGAGTGTTTTGTCTTATTTATTAATTAAAATCAATGGTGTAAGCTTAGGCCCATTAACTTAGTATTTTAGGCCCATTAAGCCCATTAGTGAATATTTAAAATATTTTCTTTAGGAAAGTTTGTGAAAATAATTGTCGAGTTGTCAAAAAATTCATATTTTCATTGAAAATCGAATACCGTTAAAAATTACGACTCAGCATATAAAATCACCTCAAAACACCTTATTTTCGAAAATATCATATATCATCAACCTTATTTTAAATAATTAAAAACAATTTTTAATAAAAATATTTTCCCTTTTTCAGCCATCGGTCTCCGTTTCTCGATCGCGTCTCAAATAACTCTTAAAATACAGTTTTATGCATTCGCGTAGAAAGTACATTTTATTCATGCAAACATGCATATCATAATTATTTTATGAAATTAAAGAAACTTAATTAAAATACATAAGAAATTTGATAATCTTGCATGCATGTGGTTCACGTGGACCGTCGAATTTTCGTGACGTTACATAAACGGTTCAGCTATAAAAACCAAAACTCTAAGATTGACTATTCCAATTATTATAACAGTAAGCCTGTTCAGAAAAGATATCGGATGCACAACCAGTTGAACAAAGTTAAAATCATATTGTTTCATCTGCACACAACACATCAAGCAAACACAAGCCGGGAAAAACTATCTGGAACATAGCAACTGGAAAGTCAGTTAGACTAATCCAAGTCTGGGTTCCTAAAGGACTAATCAGTTTAGGACCCAAATAGATGTGGGTACCAAAATTATTCATTGTGTGTGATTGTAGGTCAGAGGTACATCAACAAAAGATTCAATTTGGTATCTGGAAAGTGGATGCTCAAGACATGACATGGTATGCTGATTTGTTATCCCAACTGATTAAGTATTCTGGTCCAAACATTAGTTTTGGATAAAACTCAAAAGGTAGAACTGTGGGTAAGGGTAAGCTTATCCATAGTAATATTTTTATTAATGATGTCCTACTCGTTGACAATCTGAAATATAACTTGATTAACATTAGTCAGTTATGTGATAATAATTTTTCAGTTCAGTTCAACAAGCACACCTACACAGTTAAAAACTCAACTGATGACATCATCATAACTTGTAATCGATGTTGTAATAATTACAAGGTAAGTTGGACCAATCAACCTAATGCACCAGTTTGTTTTGTAATTTAAAATTCTTCTAAGAACTAGTTGTGACATAAAAGGTTGAACCACTTATGAATTGAAACTGAAATGGCCACTACTTTTTTTTTCTTTCAAAAATCATAATCTCGAAAATACTAAATAAAATAACTTAACATATCTAACAATCATAATAATTTAACATAAAAAATCTCAAGTGCATAAAATAAATCTGTAAATCGTCAACTACCAACAATCCTATATCGATATTTAAAAAGATCGACTAACAATAAAATAAAGCATGAAAATATCTCTAATAAAAATCATTAACATTAATCCTTTAAATCATTTATCTATCTAGCTAGTGCGGACGATCCACTCAATCGTCAGCGCCTCCTATACTATCATCAAATCATGAATCACACAAACCTAGTGAGTCTAATGACTCAGCAAGTTCTAAACATAGATAACAAATAATACATATACAAGCACATGCATTTAAAAATCATACATTTATTTAAATAGCTTTTGAACATAAATAAACCATTAAAAATCATTTTGAACATAAATAAATAATTTTAAAAATAGTTTTAAATCATATATCATAAAATCATTTTAATCGTAAAGCTTTCTATCTTATATCATTTTGGGTGAAGTTTGATCCTCGAAAGTGACTAGCTTTTATCCTTCGGTCGACTGATCAGTCTTTAGCTCCACATGGCCCAAGGGGGTGAGCACTAGACTCCACCATAGAAATACGATCGTCGGGGTTCCCACCTGACCCTCACCAACCCTAGACCATGCTTAGCCCACATCGAACCCAGCCCAAGTACCTGAACCACGCTGCAGCCTCCTGCACCAGCAAGGCCGCGCGAGTCCTTTCCTCTTATTCAAGTCACAACCTTCCCTCAACTCGAGCCACCCTGGACAGCCCCAAGACCCAACCCTTATTGACCCTCTCTGGACCACCCTGAGCCATCACCTAGACCATCTAGCCAAGCCCTTAACCCCTCGAAGGCAACAGCTCTCGGCCGCGCCATATACAAGCATGGGAAGAGTCCATGCGATCATGGACTCTTCCTAACCGACTAGCCACGGGTCCTAGCATGCCAGACCCTAGTTCATGACCCTGGCCGAGTTACAACCAGCCCTAGCCGAGCCCCATGTGACCATACACAAAGCCGCACCCTTTAGAAATCATGCATGTGAATTGTGTCCTAGAAAACCATAGGACCCTATTCTTTTGTTTATGCATGGATTCCAGCATGTGTTTTCCTTTAATTTATTCATATTCCGTTCATATTTCATCCTACTTTGGCAGCGTACTCGTATAAAACCATAATACGATCATATATACGTAAAAACATTCAAAATTTGAAAATATTTGACGAAACATTTTGCGATTAAAATTCCAATATTTTTCATGCAAAAATACATAAAAAAATGCATATAATAGCTTGAATGATGCGTCAAAAAGGTTTAGAAAATGTGCATTTGTATTTATAACGCTCGAATACTCAATCGTCGACGAGGGTGTGAAGTTGGACGATCGGACGACGAAGAACCCTAGCCTTTCTTCCCAACCTTATTTTAGAAAATCCTTGTGTGTGAAGAGTGTGGTTTCGGCTGACGGAGATGAATTATGGTGTTTGGGATGCCTAGGTATCTTATTTATAATTTAATCAACATGTTAATGGGCTTTTGTTTTGGGATTGCAAGCTTAAGGGTAATTGAGCCTACTTCAAATAATTAAATTGAGCCCAATAACGCTTATTTAATTAAAACATAAAATTTTATTAAATTATTTTTCCAAACATAATATTTAGATCTTTTAAAAACTCCTTATTTGCCCAAAACCGGCTTCCCGGAAAAAATCGAGCTCGACTCATAAAATAATTCGAACTCCAACATTTTTAAAAAATTAAACCATTTTTAATCATATGAAGTAGCCTTGCACATATTTAATGAAAAATACATTTTCTAGTCTTGGTCGTCCCCGGTCTCCTTTCTCTTGTCTATTATTGAATATTCGAGTAAAATCCTTAAATTTCATGTAATCATGTATAACCGTTTGATCATGTAATCATACCTTTAATCATTAAATAGATATCATGCTAGCATTTAAAATCAATTAATTAAAATAATTTGCATGCATTGGTTTACGTAGGTTGGTTTTTCGGACGTTACAGAAACGTCTACTAAATTTTTTTTAAAAGCTACAATTCGAAAATAAATGTTCACATGCATGCATGCAATAACTGCTGAAACTCACACATTTTAAAATAAGAGGAAATCACTACATAAAAATTACTGCAATTAAAAATATTTCCAAAACTCCTGTCGGACCATCAACATATAAAAAAACAAATTATGAAAAATATCAAAATCACTCCTATATTATAAACATGATCTGTGCGGAAAGCACGATCCTCAAGTTTGCGTGCGCACATCCAACTCTGCCAACTCAGTCTTCGGCACCTCCAATCTCCTGATCAATATGCTCACCTGCATCATTCAGACCTAATAAGTATAAAGACTCAACACACATGTAACGTTATAACGAGTACATATACATAACATGTAACAGTGAAAAGAACTGTAATCAACATACATTTCATGATCTTAAAAGTGTAAACATAAACGTGATAAGGCATAACGTGTCAAAACATGGAACATACCGTACTTTTAAACTATTTTGAAACTTGCGAAAAAATAAAAATTTTCTTAAACAGATAGTAATCATTCAAAATGCAACAAGGATAAACCATTCAATCAAAATATTTGCAAGAAAAGGTTACAAATAGAGTTTTCTAAAAATAACTTGCTCAAACAACGTGAAGCAATCTCATAAAAATCAGAGTATTAAAAATCGTCATGCATAAAATCTTAAAACATGTGCGGTCTTCAGGTTTAGCCTCCTGCGCAGTCCAAGTCGGTTCATTGGTCCCCACCCCTCGTCTCCTCAAAGTCATCATCACCTGCATCGATCAAGTCTAGTGAGTCTAATGACTCAACACGTATAAACTGGATATAACAAGTAATACGTAATAAAACCACATGCATCTTTAAAGTAGAGCGTACATACTTTAAACTTGAACATAATAACATAATCATAGACATACTATCAGCGTAAAACTTTTCATAAACATACTTGCATCATACATACTTGAACATTCATAAACTTCATCATTTTGCGTAGAGATATGTTTCAAAGCAAGTGACCCTTACATAAATGCGTCTGATCAGATTAAACCACAGTACTTGGCTGGCAGGGAAAATCCACAACCGCATACATGAGATCCCCGGTCATGCTTTACCGAGTGGATTGGTCCCTGGTCATGCTTTACCGCTTTCCAATCCTGATCTAAACCCAATCATGCTTTACCAGGGTGGAGAGGTCCTTGACCACGTTCACTGACTTCCAAACCCGTTCATAATTGGTTACAAGACATTTAGCATACCTAAAAAACATAAAATATTTTCTTTTGCACGTCGAACATACTTACATAGCGTTGAGGGATGTGTTGGATCTCGCTTGGGGCCACTGCTGCACATACTAACATGAGTTCAAAAACTTATCTTTCATAACTTAGACGTATTAGTCATGCTCACACCCAAAAATGACAACTTTCCTTATGACGTTGTAAATCTCTCGGGACTCGACCTCGTTTAATCATCGTACTAAATCATGACATCAAACCCTAAAACAATCCCTATATACATATTTTTATTTTTTTTAAACATGGAAGACACGGACCCCAGGTCAGGGTCCGAGTCTGGGTAGACACTGAAAATTCACACTTCAAAAGAAACAAGGGCACGGACCCCCTGTCAGGGTCCGGCTCCGGGTCCGTGTACCTACGGGAATGGTAAACCAACTGAAATGACTACACCTGTGGCTTAGTTCTCCTAACTCGATCATGAGGACCGTGAACCAACACCTCGAGACCCATCCTAGGATGCTATGGCAATGATTCAAACTCCCATAAAGCCTCAAAACAACAATCCAAATCATACAATGCTACTCAAATCGTGAATACGACATTTTGACACCAAAATGCTTCCTAAGACTTCTAATGCAACCAAGTGCCTATCGACACGAAACAAAGCACCAAAATCATCACAACATCATACTCACAATACTTAAATGCAGCAGCAATCACCCAACAATTCCGAACGAAGCCTGCAACAATTAAACTTCAAGAACACGTCAAGAACACATTTTCAGAAAATTACAGTTTGAGCAGTCCCATGAAAATTATCATAACTCACTCGTTTCTTGTCCAAAAATTACGAGTCTACTGTCAAATTGAAGGTATCAAAAAGTAATACGTTCTATATGTTGAAAGTTTTCCCAGAAAATCGACCGAAAAGTTGCAGTATTTAAAATTACAGCAATTTCGAGTTTTGAGATCCAAAAATCATTTCAAAAGCAATCCAACTATTTTTGCTCAAACGTTGCACAACATACATAAATTTTTACACATAATAAACATAAGAACATATAATATAACAAGATCGATGCAGAAACAAATGATTATACATGCATTTTGATTTTTAAAGTTACCGAAACGACGATACCGAAGCTTGAAGGATGCGAGGGACGATCCGGGACGAACGTGGCACGATTTTCTTGAATAAAAGTGACGAAAACTTGCTGGAAAATTATAGAAGAGGGGTGGCTGCTGAACTCTCCAAGAACCCTAACCTCTTACTTAAATAAATGAAGTGGAAGTGAAAATGAATTTTGTATGTGTGTGTGCATAGGCGTGTATGTGTGTGTGTGATAGTGTGGGTGTGTGCGTGTAATTAGAGGGTAATTAGGTGGAAAAGTGTTTAACTAATTATTAAAAAAGTTAATGTAAATGTTAATCCACTTTTAACTTTAATAAATTCTCTTCATTAAAAATAAAAAAATGTACAAGTAGCCAACCTTTAAAAATTTAAAAATCATAAATCCACCTAATAATTAAATTAAGCTTTAAAAATGCTAAAAACTAAATAAAAAATTTAAAATGCCCCAATCCTAATTTTCAATAAAATACCACATTTTTAAAATCGCCCAAACTCGTCGCCGGTTTCTTTATCTTGATCCCGCATCGAATAATCGCCTGAAACATGAAACTCACGAAAATGTTTTAACGTGAAACACATAAACATAAATAATTTAAAATAATGCAATTTCACTAATTATGCATCACTAAAATCATTTTAAACTTGAATAAATAATTTAACAATTTAATAAATGCATTGTTTTACATGTACTGATTTTAGGCTCTACAATTCCTCCCCCACTTAAATAAATTTCATCCTCGAAATTAAACTTACCAAACAACTCCGGGGAGCGATTTCTCATATCTGCCTCGGTCTCCCAAGTGGTTTCCTCCACTGATTGATTCAGCCACCGGACTTTGACCAACTTGGTCACTTTGTTCCGAAGTTTCCGCTCCTGTCTGACTAGGATTTGGACGGGTTTTTCCTCATACAACAGATCTGGAGCAAGCTCAACGGCTCATGGCTCAAAACATGCGAATGATTTGCTAGGTACTTCCTCATCATCGAGACGTGGAACACATTGTGTACACCGGTCAGATTCGGCGGTAGGGCTACACGATAAGTTAGTGTCCCAACTCTGTCAAGAGTCTCGAACGGTCCAATAAATCTCGGACTAAGCTTGCCTCTCTTCCTAAATCTCATAACACCCTTCATGGATGCTATCTTCACGAAAACGTGATCACCTACGACGAACTCTAGATCCCTTCTCCTCTTGTCAGCATAACTCTTTTGACGACTCTGGGCAGTCTTCATCCTGTCTCGGATCTTGACAACCACATCTACAATCTGCTGAACAATCTCTGGGCCAAGTTCTGATCTCTCACCGACTTCATCTCAATGAATCGGCGACCTGCACTTCCTCCTGTATAGGGCATCATAGGGAGCCATACCTATAGATGATTGGAAGCTGTTGTTGTAAGTAAACTCCACTAGAGGTAACTTCGATTCCCAATTGCAATTGAAATCGATCACATATGCCCGCAATAAATCTTCCAATATATGAATCACACGCTCAATATGGCCATCTGTTTGAGGGTGGAATGCTGTACTGAATAGCAACATCGTCCCCATGGCTGCATATAAACTCTTCCAAAAGGACGATGTGAACCTCGGGTCCCTGTCGGACACTATAGTAATTGGGATCACATGCAATCGAACTATCTCCCTGATATAGAGCTCCGTATACTGCGTCATGGAGAAAGTCATCTTCACTGAAAAGAAATGTGCGGACTTAGTAAGTCGATCCACTATAACCCAAATGGCATTGGATTCTCTGAATGACCTCGACAAACCAACAACGAAGTCCATGGTGGTATTCTCTCATTTCCACTCGGGGATAGGGAATGGCTTAAGCATTCCTGCTGGCCTCTGATGTTCTGCTTTCATCTGCTGACAAGTGAGGCATTCAGACACAAATCGGCTGATGTCTCGCTTCATACCTGGCCACCAATACAAAATCTGCAAATCCTTGTACATCTTGATACCTCCTGAATGAATGGAATACGGAGATGCATGTGCCTCTATCAAAATATCCTCTCTGATCGAATCAACACTAGGCACCCACATCCTTCCTCTATACCTTACAATACCATCAGACACTGTGTAGAGTACACTGCCCTTGGCTTCATCCTTCATTCTCCATTTCTCTAATTGCTCATCTGAAGGCTGACCTCTACGAATTCGGTCAAACAAAGAAGACTGGATTGTCAGATTAGATAGCTTAAAAGCTCTGCCCTTAGTATAAACCTCTAACCCAAATCTTTGAATCTCTGACTGAAGAGATTTTTGCACTGACAATTGTGCTACAACTGCAACTTTTCGGCTCAAGACATCTGCCACAACATTAGCTTTTCCCGGATGGTAGCTAATCTCACAATCGTAGTCTTTCACTATCTCTAACCATCGTCTCTGTCTCATATTCAGCTCTTTCTGCATGAAGAAATACTTGAGACTCTTGTGATCAGTAAATATCTGGCATTTCTCGCCGTACAAGTAGTGTCTCCTTATCTTCAACGCAAAGACAACAATGGCTAACTCAAGACGTAAGTCGGGTAGGTGTTCTCATGAACCTTCAACTGTCTGGAGGCATAAGCTATAATCCGATTATGCTGCATCAACACTGTGCCTAAACCGAGTTCAGAAGCATTGGTGTAAAGCACAAAATTGCCTTGCCTTGCTGGCATGGCTAACACCAGCGCCAAAACAAGAGCTTGTTTCAAAGTATCAAAGCTTTTCTAACATTCATCACTCCATACGAATTTAGCATTCTTTTTAGTCAATGAAGTGAGTGGCATTGGTATCGAAGAAATTCCCTGAATAAATTTCTTGTAGTAGCCTGCTAAGCCTAGGAAACTGCGGATCTCTGACGCATTCTTCAGCTTAACCCATTCTTTAACTGCTGCCACCTTAGCTGGATCCACCTTGATACCACTGTTAGATATTATATGACCCAAAAACGCTAACTTCTCCAACCAGAATTCACACTTACTAAATTTTGCAAACAACTTGCGACTCTGCAAGACCTGCAAAACTTTACCCAAGTGTTGACTGTGCTCCTCATGGCTCTTCGAGTAGATAAGAATGTCGTCAATGAACACTATAACGAACTGATCTATGTAGGGCTGAAATAATCGGTTCATGAGGTCCATAAATATCGCTGGAGCATTTGTCAGTCCAAACGGCATCACTAAGAACTCGTAGTGCCCATATCTGGTCCTGAAAGCTGTCTTATGAACATCTGTATCTTTTACCTTCAGTTGATGATACCCTGATTGCATACCTATCTTAGAGAACACTGTAGCTCCCTGCAACTAATCGAATAAGTTCTCGATCTTTGGAAGTGGGTATTAATTCTTGATTGTTATCTTGTTCAGCTCTTGGTAATCGATACACAGTCTCATGCACCCATTTTTCTTCTTCACAAAGAGCATTGGTGCGCCCCATGGTGAGAAACTAGGGCGGATAAATTCTTTGTCTAGGAGCTCTTGAATCTGCTGTTTGAGCTCTAACATCTCAGCTGGAGCTAAACGGTACGATGCCTTAGAGATTGGCACGATTCCTTGCACAAGATAAATGGCAAACTCCACCTCTCTCTCTAGTGGAAGTCCTGTGACATCCTCAGAAAAACATCAGGAAAATCTCTGACTACTGGTACATCAGATATAGACGGAGTGGGTATGTCAGGTGCAGAAATAATACTGGCCAACAAAGCCTTACATCACTTATGAATAAGTCTATGTGCCTGCATGCAAGAGATCATGCGAGGGAAACTCTTCCATCTATCTGGCTCAAAGAGAAACTGCTCCATGCTCAAAGGTCTTACTAACACTGACCTTTTCTGAAAATCAATAAGAACTCTGTTCTTCGTCAGCCAGTCCATTCCCAAAATGATATCAAATTCTGGCATTGGCAACACAATTATATTAGCATACACTAGGTGGCCCTGCAGTTCAAGATCAATATCTATGACCACGCTAGTAGCTGATAACTCTTCCCCTGATGGGACTGTCACTGAGTAACCCACGTCGAGTCCAATAGACTTGACGTCCAGGTGATTAGCGAACGTTTCCGAAATAAAAGAGTGAGTGGCCCTTGAATCTATCAAAGCCTTTGTGGCTACCCTCTTTATGAAAATATTTCCTGAGAGACATAAACACAACACAAAACTTATATCCCAAAAATTCTAATCTTAACCTCATGCATATTAGAAATCTCTACACCCAGTCACCAAAATTACTAACTAGCACACTAATAATCCCATATAAAAATCAAAACATGCAAGGCAAAATAATACGGTACTGAAGTAAATAAGTTACCGGTCAACAAGGTCGTGTTTGGGTTCGCCTCCTCTGTCTGCATGGCGAATACTCTACCTTGGGTCGGCTGCCTCCACTGTGGGCAGTCTCTCAGCACATGATCACTGGCTCCGCATTTGAAGCATTTTCCTGATCCCCATAAACATTATCCCAGATGCTGGCGGTTGCACTTCGGGCACACTGGGTACTCACCAGGCTTCTGTGGAGCTTTCTGCTGAGGAATAGGACCCTTGCCTTTCGACGGTCCTTGAAATGACCTCTTCCCCTGCTGACCCTGGAAAGGCCTCTTAAACTGGGGTCGTTGATGTTGCTGCTGCTGAGGTTCCTGATAGGGCGTCTTGCCCTGTCTATCACTCTCAATATCCCTTTGGTCCTGCTCTGTCACCAAGGCTCTAGATACGGCAACAACATAGGTAGTCGGACCAGCAACCCTCACATCATGGCGCAATATCGGCCGTAACCCATCAATAAAATGCCTCAGAGTCGTTAAAATTTGCGTACAAGTTAAAAATATGACCCGACATATACAAATGTCCGACCAAGGCCCATTTTCAAAAATCATACTTACTTACACCATATACTAAATAATTAAAAATAATTATTTGGTAAAAACATTTGTCATGAATATCTCCGGTCTCTGTTTCTCGTTCGAGCGCGAATACTACTAGAAGCCCTTATTCATGAAACTTTAATAAACCGTGAATTAAAACAAAAATTAATGAAATAAACATTCATTTAATGCTTTAAAAAATTTAATAAATACAAAAGAAATTTTATAACTTGCATGCATGTGGTTCACGTGGACCTTCAAATTTTCGGGACAATAGAATCTATCCCCCTTAAATTGAATTTCGTCCCCGAAATTTGTTTATTCTCGATAAGCAAAAGGTTTAAACTCTTAATTCTAGTATCTCAATAATCAACGCTTCTACTGCGCTACTATGATAATATAAGTGTTAAACTGTTCTTATGTCTCCCCAATCCCAATTAAATTTGCCTTCAAAATCCTCGTTTGCGAATATCAACTTAGAACGACTTCTGGCGACTCAATTATATTCTGCTATGACCTCGAGTTTTGACTTTTCTCAAAATCCCCAATATTAGAAATGACAGTCCAAACTTATCGCACTTTACTTTTCTTATACTATATCCAAGATGTTCATCAACCTATTACATTTCAACATTAATATCCCAAAAACATCATTTCTTAAATTTATTGAACTCAAGGTATGCTAAGGCTTCAAATCCAAATATTGGCATTCAAGCAGTCAGACTTAGGAGATCTTAGTACCAAAATTTTCTAATCGACTTCTATTTTGGATAATACACTTAATAGTTAAACTTTATCTCAACCCCATAATAATATTAGCTTAAGATCCTTGATTCAAATCTTTATCTTACGGCACCAAACTAACGTAACTTAACTAATTACAAGTACATCCCAAATATCAAAATGTTGCAAATCTTAAATTCGAGTAGTGTCAATCCATAAAACCAAAATATCCAATATCGATCTTCTATCTAACTAATAAAACCCTTCTAGCATCAATTACATGCTTAAACTATTTTCTTCTCAATTACAATATAGTTGAGGCATAAGACCTTTGGACTTTTCTCATTGGAACGAATGCCCAATTCTGACGTACCCTTAATAATTAATTAATACTAGCATATAAAACTTAATAAGTTATCCCATGATAGCATTAGACTAACTTTAATAAATCAACTTCACTTATAACCCATAGAGTTCTAGAATCCCCATATCAAGATTTAGATTTCTTACTCGATAAAAATCTTAATATTCATCCATTGGTAAACTGTGTTGAATCCAACTAATTGCCTTTCGTTTTTATTTCACCCAAAATTTTCATATAAACAACTATTTCATAAACTTGAAATTCAAGCTTACGCAACCCAAATAGTCTTAGATAACATAATTCCAACACACATATCCACTTATTCTCAATTTTCTTAATGACTTTCAAAAATTCCTCAAGACAAGAAGTCTACCTCCATTCTTGCATGCGTCAAACAAGTACCCAAACTATCAGTCATACACAACTTTATAAAAAAATAATTTTAACCCTAACACAGATATAATTTTAACTCTTAAGATCATGATTAAAACTTATGCTAAATCAAATCTTAAGCTCCCAAAAATAAATTAACTTGCTGTCTAATCTTATAAATTAATTAATTGATCAACTTTACCTTAAATTATTATCAGTATAAATTCTTAATTCGCCCCAACATTACTCTACTAACGCTTAGATTTTCAAGCTCAATATCGATTCTTCCTATAATGTCCTTGATTGTCATTCTATATAACATTATAACCCGGATATTTCAAGGTTCTAAATATCCCTTCGAACCTAAATCATCGAAAATTCTTCTAATTTAAACCATTCAGTTCTCATTTATTGCTGAACCAGTTCACAAATTCCTTAACAATTGCAAAATAAATTCCCAATTTCCTTGAAAATTATCCACTTGGTCCTTAATTTCTAAAATCCTACAATTGCCCATAAGTTCTTGGCGTTTCTAATTCTATTTTATAGGTTTTTCGTATCATAAAGTTCAATAACCTTAAGCTTATTAAACCCAAAATTAGTTCCCTTAACCAATCTTACATTTCCATAAATACTTAAAATCCCGAATTATACATTTTATACTTCTAAAGGTGGTCGTAATTTTCGAATCACTATTCCTTATATGAAATTAACTCAACTGGTAACCACGAGTCATCAGTATTTTCTTAGAAAATCTTCAAGTCCCAAAATCATTCATAATCTTCATGACTGACTTATGACCCAAAGAGTAGAACATCAGTACTTACAAACCAAAAATCAATAAATTCAAATCATTTCCAAACTTTCCTAGCGCCCAATAGCGAAATTCTTAATCATGTCCAATTCCACCACAAGCCAGCATACATGAAAATCATATAATTTCTCATTCCATGTCCCAACATGCAACTAGACAACTAAACATGTTCTGTAAAACGTATACCATGTAAACATGCAGGTGAATGCATTAAAAACATTTAAACTTATAGACTTAAGGCTTGGCGACTGAGCTTCTGAAACTGGCGGTGGCACAACCCTCTACAAGAAATCTTTCTCTGATACCAATTGAAACATATCGTTCATTTTTAAAATTCTACTGAAGCATTTTTTTTAAAAGCTATGGCGGAAAATACACATGCTCAAAAACATTTAAACAAGTTAAATGTGCTTTTATAAGGTCGTCCAACTTCTGAGTAAAAATAATTGCAATTGTTTTAAATCTTAAAAAAAATCAATCTCATAGTCCACTGTTTTAAAAGAACTCAATGTCTGTCAAAATCATCGTAGAATAAAGAAATACAAAACACATTTAAAATACATTGCTAAAACGCGTGTCTCATAAACATATTATGCGGAAAAACGCAAGGTCCTCGGGTTATCCAATGAACCCCCAGCTCAGCTTACCTAGTCTTCAACGCCTCCAGTCTCCTCAACCGAAAGATCGCCTGCATAAATCACACCTAGTGAGTTTAAAGACTCAACAACCCTGAACCGTTATAACAAGTACATATGCATAACATGCAACAGTGAAAAGTACTGTAATAAAACGTTTCATGATCTTAAAATTATGGACTTAAACGTGTCGTATCATAGCATAACATGTCTCAACATATCATCATATACGTGTTCGTTTTCTTATTTGAATTCCGTTAATTAGTTGTGACTTTCATATCATCGTATTAGGCGATCGATCCATCTACATGTAATAGCGGTACCTTGCGACGGGTACATCAGCGACAATATTACCCATTCACTGAGCCTTGGCCTTACATATTATCGTATTAACGTATTCGTATTAGTCACAACCAACTCACTTTCTTCAAAACATGTCATCATATTTATCACTTAATAAAATCATGCATATACGTACATTTTCCTTAAGATCAGGCATGCAACGTATTTTCCATTTTTACATAAAAGTCATATACGTGATAACATAAACATTTAAAACATGACAAATTGTGATCCGGGCGCTGCCAGAACTCCTACCGGACCCGCTCAAACTTATCAAACTCCTTGAACATACTTCTAGTCATTTCCTTAAACGTATCTCGAACCCTTGCAATAACTTCTATATTTCGTTTTAGGGCTTAGACCGGAGTCCCGTTTAACCCTAATTAACCCGAGATTTAATTCAATTTAACCACAGTTCAACAACTCCTAATCAAACCTCGTGTGACTCAACTTAAACCATTTATAACCACATGCATGTCGATGTAACTTACTGGAACCCCAAGACGAGAGAGATCCGCCAAAATCTCGCAAAATACTTGAATCGTACTGGCGCCTAGGCGCTGGCATCGTAGCGCTGCAATGCTGGGAAGCGCTTAGGCGCCATGTGCCAGCGCCGCGGCGCTACAAGTGCCGAAACGTCAGCGCTGCGGCCCCACAGGGGCAGCGCCGCGGCGCTAACCCTGTGGGAGAAAACCAAAACTCGACCTTGAAGCCAAACGGTACACCACGCCCAACCAACCCCAACCACGCTCGAACCAACCTCTCATAGACCACAATAATACCTTTTTGCACAGCCCTAGCCATGACTTTTAACCCCATGTCCTTGAATACACGTGAACTACCCAACTCTCCAAAAATCGAGCACAAACACGGGAATCGATCGATTCTCTCTCAAACTTGTATCGACCTCAAGAAAAGCACCTACGCTCCTGCATATCTACTAAAAAATCACTCCTAAACCTCGAGACATGGCAGCCTCTTCAACACAAGTCAAGAAACGTGAGAAACATGATAAGAAAATTACGTATTTTCGTGTAGAATTCACGTAAAACAAATGCGTAATACCATAACCATAATATTTCATGCAAATACATTTCAAAACACATATTATGATGTGATCAATGCGAAAAAAGAGAATCAGGCGTGCCTTTGCGTTTATACGCGCGAAAACTCGAAGATCTTTGCGTAGAACATGCACCAGAGAGGCGGGGATGAGTTTTTCTTGAAAACCTTTGGGAGAAAACGATATGGCTGCTGAAAACGAAGGGAGGGCTTCTGCTGAATATTGGAGGGGCGGCCACAAGGGTGAATGAGGCTTAGGGTTTGTTAATGAGATGTTTAAATGGTATAATTAAGCAGTAATGGGCCCTAACATAAAAGTTGGATGGATTAAAAGGGTTTTGGTGCCATAAAACAATAAACAAACCCGCCAAGCCTAATAACACTCCCGAAAAATATTTCGTTTTGGTACGTTTTTGAAAATATTTCCCGAACCCTCAAAAATCATCTGAATCGTTAAAATTTGGGTATTGGAAAAATATGACCAGGCGAGTAAAAATACCCAGTCAAAGTCCATTTTTAAAAATCATACTTACTTACACCATATACTAAATAATTATTTAATAAAAACATTTTTCCTGATTATCCTCGCTCTTCGTTCGAGCACGAAAACTACTAGAAGCCCTTATGCATGAAACTTTAATAAACCATGAATTAAAACACAAATTCATGAAATAAACATGCATTTAATGCATTAAATTTTTTTAATAAAATACAAAAGAAATTTAATAACTTGGATCTTCAAATTTTCGAGATGTTATAGTATTACTCATCCACTAAGCCTTGGCCTTACATATCATCGTATATATGTGCATGTTAGTCACATCTAACTCCTATCCTTTAAAACTTGTCATCATATTCATCATTTATAAAAATCATGCATATACGTAATTTCCCTTAAAATCAAGCATGCTACGTATTTTTCATAATTACAAAAAAGTCATATACGTGATAACATAAACATTTAAAACATGTCAAAACGTGTTTAGGGCGCTGCCAGGACTAAAACTCGACTCGGGTGCAAAATGACCATTTTGCCCTTGGAAACCCTAATTGACCATTTTACCCATGGACCTCAAAATTTCGACCCGAAGCCTACCAAACTCCTCAAAACACCGGTGTTGTAGCACAACCGAAGGAACCGATGTCTAATCAGCGATCTAAACATATACTGAGGAAGTTCAACATAATCCGGGAGATTGTGGGAAAAATAGACATATCGGTAAAGAGAGTCTCCTCCGCAGATAACGTTGCTGATCCACTAACGAAGCCCCTACCAGGACCATTTTTTGATAAGCATCGCGAAGCAATGGGTCTAAGATCTATGGGTAGTTGGCTATAGGGCAAGTGGGAGATTGTTAGAGTAGGTGTCCGACAAGCCAAATTATGGCCAGGGCTTTTATTGTCTCTAATGTAAAACAATCTTTATTTTAATAATATTTTACGATTTTATTCGATTATGACATTATACTTTATCTGTATACCAATGCAAAGATGCATAGATACAGTCCTTGAATATACAATAGGTATCATGAGGTCTGCATCGCAATGTAAGATCATGAAACTCATTAGAAAGTGTACCGTATATTCTAAACATCTATGGTGTAAACGCCATATTTCATTGGCAAAGGCATGGAGATGTCCATTCACACGGATGGGTGATCATATGATAATGCACTGAACAAACCTCCCTCGGACTGTCCAAGTGGTTCTCACTTATCGAGTTGAATAGTCCGCAATTATGGTTGTACACTATTAGTCCTTTGACAAGGGACAATGTAGGGGCTATACGTACTAGCATGCACTTTGATCTGTTTACCGACTCCATCGAGGGTCATCAGGTGGCGAGGTTGGGTGTAGTTTCAAAATACGTAGGATAAAATGCATTGTAGTCAGGGGTTCATTGTTCGCATACAGGTGAAGATATCCTATGTGATATGATGAGTTAATAGTGCAAGAAGTCTTTGGCCAGAGCAAGAAATGTGCTTTAGGGAAAGGTGTTTTCCTAGTTGCACATACCATGACACTATTAGTACTCAAAGATAAATCGCATCGTTGTCGAATTAATATGCAGCTCTCGATATACCAATGGTTGCAGATTCGATCGGGATATATGTGTTGAAAGGACCGTACTGTATGCTAACCATGACTAAAAGTTCTTGCAGGCACTATCAGTGATACCTAGTGGAACATGGGGCGATACTACTAGACGCTCTTACCGTGATCTGATCGGTGCAATCAGAAATGAGTTCTGACTTTCTTGATCAAGGAGTTGATGAAAAGAATGGAGTTAACTAGGGTAAACCCGAATAAGAATGAATATTATTCTGAATCGCATGGAGATGTGTACCCACGGCTAGCTGTATCCCTGAACCATTGATGGTCACACACAAGTATCAGATTTTGTGTTCCCGTTGAAATAATCAAATTTCAAGGAATTGGAATTTGATTACTATAGTTTGATGGAGATCAAACAGAAGCTTATAAAGGAGTTTATGAGCTAATTCCATAGGATGGAAGAAATGGAAGTTAGCATGATTGCTAAATAAGAAAAGAGGGTGGAACTGCCTGTTTTAGTAAAGGAGTTCACTAAAACTGGCAGCTGCCAAATATGGTAAGTGAAAATTTTGATATTCGAAATTTTAAATTTTCATTATATGAAAAAGATTTGTATCTTTGATACATCGACACTCTCGAATCGTCGATCGGGATTATAATGAGTTCGAAATCATTTTTTTAGTGAATTTTGAATTTAATAATTAAATGATTGTGCTAGTAATGGTGACTACTAACATGCACAAATTCTCATAAATATTCTAGAGGAGTCTAGAACTAAATTAACCAAGGAGTAAATTTATAAATTAAATAATGGTTATTTAATTTAATATATGTATGTATATATATATATATATGTATTTATATATATATTTATATGGTGATATAAAATATGTGTATATAATATTATATCATGTATTATTAAAGGTTAATAAATACATTATATATTAATTATATGTGAGTTTAAATATAATGAAATTATTAGAGTCTTTGTGGGAGAAAAACTCCTAATTAGATTAGGAGTCTCACTCTATATATACACCACTAGGATTCATAATTGCTAACCTAATTCTTGCACACAAATGTCAAAAAATTTCTTCCTCCCTTTATGAAAAACTCACGGCCATATTTAGTAGCAAGAAAATTAAATCTTGTAATTTGTTTTTGATTAATGACTTAATTATCTTGAATAATGATTGATTATGAATCAATTAAGTTTTTCATGATGAAAAGATCTCTGCCAATTTCAAAAGATTTGGGAAAATTTCGGCCAAGTGATTTCCTCCCACCACCGCACCACCGACGCTACACCGTCACCGAATTTTGGAAATTCGGAGTGCGAAATCTCAACGCACAAATCATTTGTGATTTCTAGTGCAATCCAAGCGAGGAATATAGCTTTTGATCATGGACCTGATTCGACGATCGAAGAAGAGATCCGTTCATAGGGATTTACCAGAAGAACTATCTCCGCGTAATATCCGGAATAGTTTGGAGTCTAGCATTTAAAACGCAAAGGTATAATCCTAAACGCCCTATGAATGTTTTAAACACACGACACCCAGGAACAAATTTTTAAAACTTCCTCTGCGTCTTGGGCGCGAGAAAACGATGTCCCAACAGTATGCGCGTAAGACTTGCACCGGAGAGGCGGAGAAGAATTTTCTTGAAAGATATGGAGAATTTCGTGAGTTGCTGCTAGTATTTGCTTCGAAATGGCTGCTGATGGAAGAGAGGGGTGGCTGCTAGTTTTAGTTTAGGTTTAAGGCTTGCTTAATGATGTAATTAAATAAAAATATAATGCACTAATGTGCCCTTAATTAAAATTAAAAGGGTTAAAAGGGTTTTGAGCCCATTAAGCATTAAAACAAACCCATCAAGCCCAATAACACTCCCGAAAAATATTTCGTTTAGGTACGTTTTTGAAAATTTTTGTACCGGCTAAAAATATAACCCGACGAGTAAAAATACCCAACCAATGCCCATTTTAGAAAATCACACATAAAATACCATATACTAAATAATTAAAAATAATTATTTAATAAAAACATTTTTCCTGATTATCCCCGGTCTCCGTTCTTTGTTCGAGCTCCAAATGTAACTTAAAGCCCTAATGCGTGAAATTTTAATAAACCATGAATTAAAACGCATATTCATGCAATAAACATGTATTTAATACATTAAAAAAATTTAATAAAATACATAAGAAATTTGATAACTTGCATGCATGTGGTTTACGTGGACCTTCAAATTTTCGAGAGTTACAACTTAAATTTCAAATTCATCGCTCATCTGAGTAACCATGATCTTGTAATTGGTCTGTCTAAGATCGATCTTTCAAAAGATAAAGTTTTTTCAACATGTCAGTTAGGTAAAAAAGTAAGATCTTCTTTCAAAAACAAGGGTAATAAATCTTCCTCCATATGCTTAGAACTGTTGCACATGGATATTTTTGGTCCTATACCATTCATGAGTTTAGGAGAAATGAAATATACCTTTGTAATTGTTGATGATTTTTCAAGATTTACTAGGGTTATTTTTCTCAAACCAAAAGACCAAACCATTGCACAACTGATTAATCTTCTCAAAAGACTTCTAAATGAAAAATCAGTTGGAATTGACATGATAAGGTCTGATCGAGGGACTGAATTTGTCAATCAAAACCTTTCTCAATTTTTAGAAATACTGGAACTAAGCATGAGTTCTCAGCAGCTAGAACACCTCAGTAAAATGGTGTAGCTGAAAGAAAAAATCGTACTCTTAAAGAAGCAGCTAAAATAATGCTTGCTGATTCAGGTATATCTCAGATATTTTGGGCAGAAGCAGTAAACACCACGTGTTATACTCAGAACAGATCAATGTTAATAAATATTATTTGAAAACACCATATGAGATCTGGCATGGACAGAAAAATGTGGTGTCTTACTACAGAATATTTGGCTGCAGATGTTTTATTCACAATAATAGCAAAAATTATCTGAAAAAATTTGATGCTAAATTTGATGAAGGAATATTTCTCGGTTATTCTTCAGTTAGCAAGGCTTACAAAGTGGTTAACAAGCGTAGTTTAAATGTAGAAGAATCAATGTACGTTGAATTTGATAATTCTTCACTAACTGATAAGCCAACTGATCCAGTTGAGCTAACTGATCGCTTAACAGAAATTAGCTTGGAGGATGATAGTGAAGAAGAGATCGAAACATACTTCAAACACCAGAACCTGAAGTGGTGGGCCAAAAAGTTAAACGGGAAGTTGTTCCTAACAATCAGTTGGTGGAACAATGCGATGATATTCAAATACCAACTGAAACTGCCGCAACTGAAATTGAAAGAAATGTTTAGTTACAAACTGAAACAGTGGCACAAAATGAACCAACCATTTCCAACTACAGATGGAATAAAATTACATCCACAAGATTTGGTGACAGGTAATCTGTAATGCCCGAATTTTGAAAAAAATAAAATTGTGACGGTTTATGGCTTTACGTTATGGTATGAATGGTAATGAATGTTATAGAATTGAATAGATAATGGATGGATAGAATCAAAGGTTGAATTTGAGCTAAATAGGTAATGGAAGTGCAGAAACGGTATGAAAAATGTGGCAGTAGTTGTGGTTTTTAGCATAATGTTTTGTATATTGATCCAATTGATGTGAGGCTACTTTCATTAGAAAGATAAGACATAAGGATATACCTTCTTATTTTGACTTTTGGTCAAATCATTAGGGAAGACGAGCCAAAAGCGCCCCGAAGTGTGTCGTGCGTATCGTCGTTCCTACAATGACACATGATGGGAGATTGAGCATAACCTTTTACTCAGACCTTCAAATGACATGAGGCTAATTGGAGATGCAAGCCAAGACATAGGGCTACAACTTTCTAGTTTACCACTTTCGCAAATTCTGAAGTTAAAAATGCGTTTTGGACAGAATACGGCGCGCTCCTGCGCCAGATCCCGCGCGATGGCGCGCCCATTGCTGAAATTTTGGTGTTTGGGCAGTATGGTGCGCGCCCCTGCGCCAAAACACGCGCCATGGCGCCCAGAACTTGTACAAAAAACGTGTTTTGAGGTTTGGATGGTATATATTAGATTGGGGAATGATTTTTGTATCATTTCTTCTCATCCTCATTTCTCTCCATCGATTTAGAGCTAGGGTTCCTCATTTCTCCTTCAATCCAATTTCATCCAAGACATTAATCTTTGATTGAAGCCTTAATCTTTGCTTGGAGATTAGAAGTTCTTCTCCTCAAGAGTTTAGAAGCAAGGTAAGAAAGCTTATTTCCTTGGGTTATTGATTGAAGGGAAAACAATGGGTTGTTTGGTTTGAGTGTTGAGGTAAAGTTGTTAATATAATGATTGATGGTATTGTATGTATTGATATTTTGGAAAAGAAATGGAATTGTAGAGGACCTAACTCTTTAGCACGCACGTCACGTGTTTGACAAAATTATTCAATGAATGTTTTTATGTCATATTACGGTTAAGAAATGATATGGATTCCTTCTTTACACAATTGTTGGGATTTGAGTTTTCTTGAATATCCAAATTGCGGATCTTGATTCGAAACATTATTGAATTAATTATGAATTTTGTGCAGAAATTGCTCTGTTTTGATAAATGATCCGAGTTCTTGAGTTATAGTAGAATTCAGAGGTTCAAGACTTCTCACCTACACATTTCGATCTTCTTTTGGTAATATTTGAAAGGTATGTTACGGTCAATAACATACGAGGTAAAAGTATCATTTTTATTTTAAATTGAAAATTCTATGGCTTGATGAAATACTTGTGATTTTTGATGAATGATCTTTTGAGATGAGCTTATTATGATATTGACTTGATGAGATTGAAATGCATCATTGCATTGCATATTGAGCCACTTTTCGATTCAGATTTGATATGGCGGAGGTCGCCTTGATATATTGATTTGTTGGACGTATGGGGCTATAGTTGAGTTGGCATAGTGTATGTGGAGGTCGCTGCTATGGCCTGAACACTCTCTATAGGCGCACCATAGTCCTGGGATTGTAGAACACAGCACCCCACCTCGAGCGGATGAGTCGGTGGATGTTGCTGGGGGATTCTCTTTCCTTGGGTACCCTATGACCAGATTATTCACTTGATCTTGAGATTTATTGATAGCCCACAGCTTCTGATCATGCATTGCATTATATTGCATCTTTATGAATTTTATATGAGATATTTGAAATGTTAATTCTCATATGTTATTGATTGTATCATACTGGGTTTATACTCACCGGCACGTCGGCTACCTCTTGTTTTCATGTGCTTGACGGAAGGTGAGGCGAGGCTTGGGATGCCAGAGTCCAGTTCCAGGCGATGAGATACGAGTTAGAGTGGGATTCTCGGGTCTTAGGAGCTATTTGATGATATTTGGATTACTTTTGTTCACTAGTTATTTTGACATGTTGAAAACTATATTTTAAACATTTGAGACATTTAAATTATTCTGACGATGTTTATGTCAGTTTGTGAACAAGAAATTATATATGTTATTAAATCGTTTGGTTTGATACATTTAAAATTATTAGTATTAGATATCGCACCCGGGGCCCCACATTAGGTGGTATCAGAGCGAAAGATATTTGGGAACATGGTAGATTGAGTCAGTTCGAATTGCTTGATCATGTGATATATTTTCTAGCATTTTCACTGTGCCGTAATGTGAAATATAAGATCATAATTGAGATACTCTATTGTTGAGCTATATTCGAGATTTTTGAGATTATTGAGTCTCGAGAGCCAGAGATGATTGATACAAGATTGAGATGATTATGATATTGTGATTTATCTATGTTTGATTTATTGTATATCAGACATGGCTACTCGTGGTAGAGGTCGTGGTAGACCTAGACAGAACATACCAATGGCACAAGATAAGGGTAGTGCTACTCATACTCAGATGGATATAACTCCGACTCCGATGGAGATATTGTTAGCCAGATTTCAGTCTTTGCACCCACCGATGTTGAAGGGTACCGAGAATGCATTAGAGTGTGAGAACTGGTTGGAAAATATGGATCAATTATTTGAATCTCTTGAATATCCAGATGATCGTAGAATCAAATTAGTTGTTCATCACTTATTGGATGTTGCTAAGAGTTGGTGGATCATAACAAAGAAAGCTTTAGAGTTTTATCAGCGTTTCTTTCCTACCTCTTACAGGAAAGATAGGGGAGCCGAGTTTGCAAATTTAAAGCAGGGAAATCTGAATATTGAGGACTATGTTGCTAAGTTCTCGAATTTACTGAGATTTGCTCCTCATGTAGCATCCGATGAAGAAGCTAAGGCTGATCACTTCATAAATGGTCTTAATCCTGATATCTTTACCCTGATTAATACTGGAAGGCCTAACACTTTTGCTGAGGCTCTTGATAGAGAAAAGGGAGCTGAAACCGAAATCAATAGGCAGAGAGGTTCTCACTATTCGCAACGACCCCAACAGCCACAGTTCCGACAGCAGTTCAGACAGGGTAATAGTGGCAACATAAGAGAGCAGTTTAGGGCTAGAGGGAAGCAATTTAAGAGGCATGGCAGTAATTTTTCGAATTCTAGTGGATCGAGACAGTCTGGTTCAGTTCAGAGCACTGGTTATTCAGGCACAGCTTGTGGTCAGTGTGGTGGTAGACATTATACCGATCACTGTAGAAGAATCTCAGGAGCTTGCCACTTGTGTAACCAGGTGGGACACTATGCTCGAGTGTGTCCTAATCGTGGCAGTGAAATATCTCAGAGTGGGGGATCATCGAGACAGACACCTCACCAGAATCGTCAGACCCCTACAGTTCATTCTTATCAGCAATCAAACCGGTCAGATCAGAACAAACAGAATGGTGGCCACAGGGCAGGACATCCACCTAGACAGCAGGCTCGAGTTTTTGCACTCACTGAGAATGAGGCACATCATGTTCCAGATAATGTCATTGCAGGTAATTGTTTTCTCTCAGGTTATCCTGCTTATGTTTTGATGGATACGGGTGTATCACATACTTTCATATCTGAGCACTTTGTCACATTGCATTCGTTGCATTCTATACCATTATCATCTACCTTATCTATTTCTACTCCACTGGGCAAAGTGATGAGGTCAGCTAAAATGATAAGTGGTTGTGAATTTCGTTATGAGGATAATGTCATTGAGCTTGATTGTATTATATTGGAGATGTCTGATTTTGACTGCATAGTTGGTATTGACATGTTGACAAGATACAGGGCTACTGTAGATTTTTTTCAGAAATTTGTTAAGTTTAGGCTTGATATGACAGATCACTGGACATTCTATGGTAAAGGTTCCCGAGCTAAGATTCCTTTTATATCTGTTTTGTCCATGACTCGTTTGTTGCAGAAAAGAGCAGAATGTTTCTTGGTTTATGCGATTGATATTTCAAGGTCAGTACCTAAATTGGCAGATATTCCAATTGTTAGTGAATTTTCAGATGTATTTTCAGATGAAATTCCAGGATTTCCTCCAGTCCGAGAGGTTGAGTTCAACATTGAGTTGATGCTAGGTACACAGCCTATTTCTAGAGCTCTTTATAGGATGGCGCCAATTGAACTGAAGGAACTAAAGGAACAACTTGAGGATCTATTGGCTAAAGGATATAAGACCAAGTGTTTCACCTTGGGGTGCTCCAATTTTATTCGTGAAGAAGAAAGATGGGTCTATGAAGCTTTGTGTCGATTATAAACAGTTGAATAAAGCCACAGCAAAGAATAAGTATCCTTTGCCAAGGATTGATGATCTCTTTGACCAGTTGTAGGGTTCTTCAGTATATTCTAAGATTGATTTAAGATCCGGATATCATCAGTTAAGAGTTAGAGAGACAGATGCGCCTAAGACTGCTTTTCGTACCAGGTATGGGCATTTTGAATTTTTTGTTATGCCTTTTGGATTGACCAATGCACCTGCGTTATTTATGGATTTAATGAATCGTGTGTTTCAACGGTATATAGATCAATTTGTTGTGATCTTCATTGATGATATTCTTATTTATTCAAAATCTGAAATTGAGCATGTCGAACACTTGAGAGTTGTACTGCAGATTTTGAGAACTGAAAAGTTGTATGCTAAATTATCCAAATGCGAGTTTTGGTTGGATAGAGTGGTATTCCTTGGACATGTGATTTCGAGTGCTGGTATATCAGTTGATCCGAGTAAAGTTGAGGAAGTCATCAATTGGTCTAGACCGACATCAGTTCCTGAGGTACGTAGTTTTATGGGTTTGGCAGGCTATTATCGCAGATTTATTGAAGGATTCTCACAGATTGCGAGGTCAATTACCCAGCTGACACAAAAGAATGTACCATTTATTTGGTCGCAAGCATGTGAGGCTAGTTTTGTTGAACTTAAGCAGAGATTGACTAGTGCTCCAGTTCTGACTATTCCTTCGGGTGTAGGAGGGTTTACAATGCACACTGATGCTTCACATTAAGGACTGGGTTGTGTATTAATGCAGCATGGCCGTGTGGTTGCCTATGCTTCACGACAGTTGAAGCCACATGAGTCTAGATACCCAGTGCATGACTTGGAACTAGCAGCAGTGGTTTTTGCCTTAAAGATTTGGCGTCACTACTTGTATGGGGAGAAATTTGAGATATTCACTGATCATAAGAGTTTGAAATATCTCTTTTCACAAGCGAAGCTGAACATGAGAATGAAACGTTGGTTAGACTTGTTGAAAGACTATGATTGCGAGATAAAATATTGTCCAGGCAAGTCGAATGCAGCAGCCGATGCTTTGAGCAGAAAAGTATGCAATATGTCCTTGATCACTAGCAGTGTATCTGATTTAGTAGAAGAATGTTGTCTTTCTGGTTTGGATTTTGTGGTAGATACTCAACCTGTAAGAGTATTTATGATTCAGGCAGAACCTGAGTTGTTTGTCAAAATTATAGAGGCCCAAACGTTAGATCAAAGCATTCAGAAATCAGTTGAACTTGTTAAATCAGGACATCAATCAGAATTTCAGGTCAATAATGAGGGTATTTTGTTTGTGAATGATCGTATTGTAGTTCCTAATATTTCAGAGTTGAGGATACAGATTTTGCGTGATGCTCATTGCAGTAAGTTCAGTGTAGACCCTGGAAGTAAAAAGATGTACAATGATTTGAAGAAAAAATTTTGGTGGAAAAGAATGAAATCTGGCATAGCAGAATTTGTATCTCGTTGTTTGAATTGTCAACAAGTGAAAGCAGAAAGAAAGCGACCAGGAGGTCTTTTGCATAGCCTTAAAGTTCCAGAATGGAAGTGGGATCATATCACTATGGATTTTGTCACGAAATTGCCGAGGTTGTCGAGGGGTTGCGATTCAATTTGGGTTATCATTGATAGATTAACCAAGTCTTCTTGTTTTATTCCTTATCAGATGACATATAGGCATGATCAGATGGCCAGATTGTACAACAGAGAAGTTTTGAGATTGCATGGTGTTCCTAAGTCAATTGTATCAGATCGTGATCCCAGATTTTCTTCTCATTTTTGGCAGAGTTTACAAGATGCCCTTGGTACTCGTTTGCATTTGAGTACAGCATATCATCCTCAGACAGACGGACAGTCAGAACGTACTATTCAGACATTAGAGGATATGTTGAGAGCTGTAGTGATGGATTTTGGTATTGGTTGGCAGGATCCGTTACCACTTGTCGAGTTTTCTTATAACAATAGTTATCAAGTGGGCACTGGAATGTCACCATTTGAAGCACTATATGACAGGAAGTGTCGATCTCCTTTGTATTGGGACGATTTATCTGAAGCACCAATTGTATGACCTGATATGATAAGAGACATGACAGAGAAGGTGAAATTGATTCAGAGTCGTATGAGAGCTGCTCAGGATAGACAGGCTAAGTATGCGAACATCATGAAACGGCCGTTGACTTTTGAGAAAGGTGACGGAGTTTTTCTGAAAATATCTCCTTTCCGTGGTACAGTTAGATTTGGAAAGAAGGGTGAATTATCACAGAGATTCATAGGTCCGTATGAGATTTTGGAACGTGTTGGTGATTTTGCTTATAGATTAGCTCTTCCTCCTATGTTATCAGGTGTTCATGATGTTTTTCATGTGTCCATGTTGAGGAAATATCATCCAGATCCTTCTCATGTACTTCCACCCGATGAAGTTGAGTTAGATCAGAATTTGAGCTACATTGAGAGACCGATTAAAATTCTAGATAGAAAAGATAAGCAACTCAGAAATAAATTGATACCGTTGATTAAAGTACAGTGGAACAGACATGGTGTCGAAGAGGCAACTTGGGAATTAGAAGATAAAATGAGACATAAATATCCAGAGTTATTCAAATGAAGTACGCTTCTATTCTCGGTTTTATTTCAGTATGGATCATTACATCTTAGACTTGAAAGAGATGATTGATTTCGAGGACGAAATCTATTTTTAGAGGGGAGGAATTGTAATTCCCGAATTTTGAAAAAAATAAAATTGTGATGGTTTATGGCTTTACGTTATGGTATGAATGGTAATGAATGTTATAGAATTGAATAGATAATGGATGGGTAGAATCAAAGGTTGAATTTGAGCTAAATAGGTAATGAAAGTGTAGAAACGGTATGAAAAATGTGGCAGTAGTTGTGGTTTTTAGTATAATATTTTGTATATTGATCCAATTGATGTGAGGCTACTTTCATTAGAAAGATAAGACATAAGGCTATAACCTTCTTATTTTGACTTTTGGTCAAATCATTAGGGAAGACGAGCCAAAAGCGCCCCGAAGTGTGTCGTGCATATCGTCGTTCCTACAATGACACATGATGGGAGATTGAGCATAACCTTTTACTCAGACCTTTAAATGACATGGGGTCAATTGGAGATGCAAGCCAAGACATAGGGCTACAACTTTCTAGTTTACCGCTTTCGCAAATTCTGAAGTTAAAAATGCGTTTCGGACAGAATACGGCGTGCCCCTACGCCAGATCCCGCGCGATGGCGCGCCCATTGCTGAAATTTTGGTGTTTGGGCAGTATGGTGCGCGCCCCTGCGCCAAAACACGCGCCATGGCGCCCAGAACTTGTACAAAAAACGTGTTTTGAGGTTTGGATGGTATATATTAGATTGGGGAATGATTTTTGTATCATTTCTTCTCATCCTCATTTCTCTCCATCGATTTAGAGCTAGGGTTCCTCATTTCTCCTTCAATCCAATTTCATCCAAGACATTAATCTTTGATTGAAGCCTTAATCTTTGCTTGGAGATTAGAAGTTCTTCTCCTCAAGAGTTTAGAAGCAAGGTAAGAAAGCTTATTTCCTTGGGTTATTGATTGAAGGGAAAACAATGGGTTGTTTGGTTTGAGTGTTGAGGTAAAGTTGTTAATATAATGATTGATGGTATTGTATGTATTGATATTTTGGAAAAGAAATGGAATTGTAGAGGACCTAACTCTTTAGCACGCACGTCACGTGTTTGACAAAATTATTCAATGAATGTTTTTATGTCATATTACGGTTAAGAAATGATATGGATTCCTGCTTTACACAATTGTTGGGATTTGAGTTTTCTTGAATATCCAAATTGCGGATCTTGATTCGAAGCATTATTGAATTAATTATGAATTTTGTGCAGAAATTGCTCTGTTTTGATAAATGATCTGAGTTCTTGAGTTATAGTAGAATTCAGAGGTTCAAGACTTCTCACCTACACATTTTGATCTTCTTTTGGTAATATTTGAAAGGTATGTTACGGTCGATAACATACGAGGTAAAAGTATCATTTTTATTTTAAATTGAAAATTCTATGGCTTGATGAAATACTTGTGATTTTTGATGAATGATCTTTTGAGATGAGCTTATTATGATATTGACTTGATGAGATTGAAATGCATCATTGCATTGCATATTGAGCCACTTTTCGATTCAGATTTTATATGGCGGAGGTCGCCTTGATATATTGATTTGTTGGACGTATGGGGCTATAGTTGAGTTGGCATAGTGTATGTGGAGGTCGCTGCTATGGCCTGAACACTCTCTATAGGCGCACCATAGTCCTGGGATTGTAGAACACAGCACCCCACCTCGAGCGGATGAGTCGGTGGATGTTGCTGGGGGATTCTCTTTCCTTGGGTACCCTATGACCAGATTATTCACTTGATCTTGAGATTTATTGATAGCCCACAGCTTCTGATCATGCATTGCATTATATTGCATCTTTATGAATTTTATATGAGATATTTGAAATGTTAATTCTCATATGTTATTGATTGTATCATACTGGGTTTATACTCACCGGCACGTCGGCTACCTCTTGTTTTCATGTGCTTGACGGAAGGTGAGGCGAGGCTTGGGATGCCAGAGTCCAGTTCCAGGCGAGGAGATACGAGTTAGAGTGGGATTCTCGGGTCTTAGGAGCTATTTGATGATATTTGGATTACTTTTGTTCACTAGTTATTTTGACATGTTGAAAATTATATTTCAAACATTTGAGACATTTAAATTATTCTGACGATGTTTATGTCAGTTTGTGAACAAGAAATTATATATTTTATTAAATCGTTTGGTTTGATACATTTAAAATATTAGTATCAGATATTGGACCCGGGGCCCCACATAATCCATCTGATCCGGTAAGAAATAGAAATCAAATGTATAATTTATTTGTATACTCAGTATTTGTTTCTCAATTTGAGCCAAAGAAAACTGATGAAGCTCTAACAGATCCTAACTGGATAAATGCCATGCAAGAAGAGTTGAATCAGTTTACCCATAACAATGTCTGGACTTTAGTTCCAAGACCACCTTCAAAAACAATTATAGGTAAAAAAATGGGTTTACATAAACAAACTGAACGAAGATGGTTCAATTGTGCACAACAAAGCCAGGTTGGTTGCACAAGGTAACATGCAAGAGGAAGGAATTGATTATGATGAGACATATGCACCAGTTGCACGATTAGAAGCAATAAGAATATTCCTAGCCTATGTCTCTTTCAAAAACTTCAAGGTATACCAGATGGATGTCAAAAGTACATTCCTACATGGTCAGCTACAGGGAGAAGTCTATGTTAAACAACCACCACGTTTTATAAATCATTCTTTTCCAGATCATGTTTATTATCTTAAAAAAGCATTGTATGGTCTCAAACAAGCTCACAGAGCTTGCTATGAGACTTTATCAATGTGATACCCTTGTCCCACATCTTAAAAATTAAAGATTTAAAATGAGTTTATAATGAGCTTTCAATTGACTTATATAAAAAAACTTGGGTTAATTATTTTCATAAAGCGAGGACGAATACGAAGTAGTTGCTATAGGAGGCCATTATGCAGTCACGCAGGCGCGGGCCCGAGCTCGGGGCGTGACAGAATGGTATCATAGCCGATCACCGGCAAGAAACACCGGGAAATAAGTGTTATGCGGGGCAAAGTGCTACGTGCATGGGAGCCACCTCTTGAACCTGCGGGGCAAAGTGCTACATGATGGGAGCCACCTCTTGAACCTCTAGGAGCCACCTCTAGATTCTCGGCACTGGTGGATTAAGTGGTCAGGCCGCGACGAGGACGTCGCGTTCTGAAAGAAGGGTGATTGTGATACCCTTGTCCCACATCTTAAAAATTAAAGATTTAAAATGAGTTTATAATGAGCTTACAATAGACTTCTATAGCAATTTGGGTTAATCATTTTCGTAAAGCGAGGACGAATACGAAGTAGTTGCTATAGGGGCACATTGTACAGTCACGCAGGCGCGGGCCCGGGCTTGGGGTGTGACAATCAAAATTCTTAACGGATAAACTGTTTGAACAGTTGATAAAACACTAGACCAGCGCCCCTAGCCTCAAGACAAGCCGCGCGCCCTTTTCCCTTAAGCTCCAAACGTTGCAGCCCTCAACAAACCGAGCCACCATGGACCATGCTGCACTAGACCGTGTCCTAACCCCTATCCATCCTCCTAGACCCTACTGAACCAGCCTAGCCTGTGAGGATTCGGAATTTCGAAGCAAATCATGTCAGTAATAAAACTCGAAATTAATCTCAAAACTTTAAGCTTAACCATAAAACTCAACTATAAACTTAGAATTTCATCTAACACGGCTCGAGGGAGTAACTCAAAAGCTCGAGGATTAGCTCAAAAAGGGATCTACCGCAACAATCGAAGATTCATCACCAGATAAGTAAACCCCCAGCTCATTAACCCAATATTTTAGCTCAAGGAACCTCATCCCTTCTTGTCCTAAAAGAACAAAAAATGGAGCTAGGAAAAGAGATAAAGGATTGGACAAATTTAATGTGGAAAAAATGACCCTTGAGTTAACCAAGGTGACCCTTGGTTGTGGATAATCTTTGACCACTTGGAGGCTATTTAGACCATCATCCTTGGGCAAATGAAGGGGCACATTTCGGCTGAATGGAGGGCAAAGGAAAGGTCATTTTTCACCTATAAATAAAACCTCATATGCCGAAGGAAATTCTACAAAAATCTCTCCCAAAAAGCCTTCAAAAATTTGGCTCCCTCTCCTTACAAAAATACCTCTCGGCCGACGCCATTAAGGAAGAAGAAGGAGGACTTGTTCCGGCTGTTTCATGCTGTAGATTGCTGTCTATACTATCGTTAGGTTCATGTCCAAGTTCGGCCACCATTCATCCAAGTTTCAGGAAGTTTCTAACCACATCTTCGAATTACAGTAAGTGGGTTTTTGCAATGTATTCCTTTGTAACTTAAAATTTGTATAAGTATATCATGACATGCTTGTTTGTGTGTCAAACAATTTTTTAAAAATGCTATTCATTTTGATAAAAATCTCGATCGATGTACGTTATGTTTCTTCTATGTTCGATGTCTTTGATTCTGCTGGGTCCTCATAATTCTGATAAGTATTGTCTGATGAATCTGGTTTTGTAATACACTGTTATGATTCGAGTTGGATATGTAACGACGATTGTAAATTCTTTCTGTCCCTTATCAGTGGGTATAAAACTATGTTCTGGCTCCCATCAGTGGGTATAAAATTGCTTTTTATCTGGCCCCTATCAGTTGGTATAAAACTGAGTTCTGGCCTCACCCCTTAGAGGACTAACATATGGGAGACAATTTGACCATGGATAACGAGATGAATAAAAGTGTTCTTGTAGAACCCGTAAATCAGTAGACGTATAAGCCATGCATAATTCTATATTTTTAAATTTAATTGACTTCATTGCATGATTATTTTAAATGCATTTCTTTGAAGTTAATTATTTTATTATTTCAGTTCAGTAGTTTGATTTTTTAGCATTTCAGTTATTTCAGTGAGAGCGGACCGGAGTTGGAATTTTGAGATAGAATTTAAGATTCGAGAAATATTTTCAGAAGTTAATTTAGCTAGCAACTAAGTTCATTTAAGTTAGAAAGGGAGGTTTGAGGATTTAATTTAATTATTTGAGGTGATTAAGAAATGAACTCATTTAATTTATTTAATTAAGGGGTTAGCTCACTAAATTATTTAAAGGATTAGTAAGGCTTTCAAGGATTATTAGTTGACTAGATAACCAACACTTCCCACTCATTTTATTAGCATAATTTCGGCCCCATAGTTGCTAGGCAACTCAATTGCCAACTCATCAACCTTTTGACCATTTCTTTGCATGTAAGTTGTAGGATAATTCTAGAATTTTTGGGAGCACAATTTAATTAATTAATGGACATATCCTAGACTAGAAAACAAGCTAATAATCGGCCACCCCTCCTAGAAGCTTCCAAGAAGATTTGATAGCAAACCACAATTCAAATTTCAAAGGAGAGTGGACTTAGTCTTGATTCATTCCTTATATCTTGCACCCTTTCTCCTCACCTTCCTAACCATTTTTCCCCTCTCTTTTTTTTCGAAATCTGAGTGAACTTTTTAAGCTGAGAACCGTGGGAATCCAGTAGGAAAATAAGGGAGAGAAATCGAGGACAAGAAAGGTAGAGAAGCTAGCCACTCCGTCTCCTCCGCGCCGAGTCGTCGCATCCTTTCGTTTTTCCATCAAACGAATCAAGGCATGTCTAGATTTCTTTCAAAACATCAATCAAGTCATATACTGAATTTTTAATATCACATGTGCATGATTTTTATCATGAAAACCGAAATATTCATCAAAGAACTTTTAGAAAATACTTGCAGATTTTCGGCACCTTCCTTGGCAACCTCACGTTTTTCTGAGTTTTGGTGGTTTCAGGTTAGGGATCGACTCCAGGCTCCCAAGGCGACTCCTAGACACGTAATAGGATGCATTAGGACCATTTTAGCCCATTCATTCAGCCCCCATGCTTGCTGGAAAACCGAAATGACAGCAAGTTTCCCATAGGCGCAGATTGGTGTTCGAAATTTCAGTTTTTATGTCAAGGGGTTGGATCTGATCTTGGCTGCCCTAAGGGCTCTTAGCCATGGTTGGATCACTCCCCTAGCATGTCTAAGACGTGACTAAGTTGCCCTTTTGGTGGCTTGGTCCATGGCTCATCGGTTTTCAATAAACAACAAGAACAGCCCCTCCCCTCTCGGTTTCCCTTCTTTTGACAGCAACATGTTTTTCGAATTGTGTGGTTTGATGTGGATCTTGGTTGGCCTATGGCCCTTAGCCACGGTTCATACCATGCCCCTAGATGTCTAGATTGTGCCATGGTCAATCAAATGGCCACTGGAACGACACGAGACATCAATCGAAGCAACACACTACACACGCATACAAAAGCATTCTCGGTATGAGTTTTCGGTTGTTGCTGGAATGGTGCGAACTATGGCTGGCAAAAAGCCCTTAGCCATGGTTCGAATCATTCCTTGGGACGTTTTGGAGAGGATTTGGTCGGTGGTTCAAGCCCTAATGGCCAAAAGTCTCGCAAACGACGCGATGCAAGCAAGGTTGCAACTGCTGGAAAATTACAGCAAGTTGCTGTGTTGGTTCGGTGTCTCGTTCGAGTTCTTGGTTGGCTTTTAGCCCATGGTCTTGGACTGGACAGTGCCTCATTGAGTTAGGAAGGTCATGTTTTTGACCGTTTGTCATTTGGATCATTTTTGAGGTCGTACGAGAATTTACGGTGCGATGTGCCAAATTGACTCTCGAAAGAGCGTTTCGTGTTTTGGCCTCCATTCCACCTAGATTTCGACCCTATCATTTTAGGAGCATTATTTTATGATTTTTCAGCGTATTTTAATCATGACTATACGTCGGTTTGGTGTCGGTTAAGGTTGGCTCAGAGTCATGATTAAATGCGAAGTCATTAGGCATCATAGTCGCATCTTTTGAACGTAAATTGCGTAGTTGGTCATGTTTAAGCTATTGCATATTTTTCATAGCACAGTTAGGTTGCAGCGAGCCTGGGGACGATCCAATCCAATCCAGTTGGTAAAATTACGGGACATTTTCATTATGCCAGTTAATTATTTTACGTGCATTAAATAGAAAATGATTATTTTTGAGATTTATGCGATATGGCTTGTGGTTCATTCACTATGTGGGAGTGTTATTTTATACGGTCGCCAGTGACCGATCAGTTCAGTATGGTACCACCCGGTCGCCAGTGACCGGCCAGCTCAGTTCAGTTTCAGCCTCCCCGGTAGCCAGTTACCGATCAGTTCAGCTTAGTGCAGTGGCCACAGGCGTAAAACATAATCTCAACAGAAAATTTTATCAGTTATTTCAGTACAGGCTCCAAGGAGCAAACATTTTTTCTGTGATTATCAGTTCAGTTATGCACGTATTATAATTGCTCAGTACAGATTATTTTCAGCATGCCTCAGGACAGGATATGTTAACTCATGCATATTTTAATTCAGATTTTTACTCGTTACCTGCGATATATGCATGCTGAGTCTTTAGGCTCACTAGACTTGATTGTTGTAGGTACTGATGAGGCCAGGGCCGAGGGCGGGGACCAGTGAGCCAGCTTGGGTCGGCAGTAGTGGCACCCGAGGACCTCAGAGCAGCAGTTGTTATTTTATTCCCCAAACATTTTATCAGTCGTTGGATATTTTTTTTAAATTATGATTTTTGGCAAACTTTATTTTCTTCCGCTGCAATATTTTGAAATATTGAACTTGTTTCACCAGTGATTTTATGAATGAGGCCACTTAAGTTCTTTTAAAAAGAAAATTTTTAATTTTCCGCAAATTTTTAAGCAAGAAGTTTTAGGGCTTTTGCAGTTCTGTTTGTTCTGATCTGTTATGTTTATATATGTTCTTATAATCTCTTTTTCATATATCGATTCTGATTCGGTTAATGTTTTGATATGATAAGTTTTGAAAATCTGTTTACGAAATGTATTTTAAATCTATCTCTATATGTATTTGTGGTAATCGATCGGCTCCCACTTGCTAAGTGTTTCCCAAAGCACTTGCCCATTATATATCTCCATATAAGAATGAGGTGCAGTTGAATGAGGAAGAACAGGAGACGTTCTGGGGCTGGTGATAGTATCAAAAGATCAAGGATCAAGATTTTATATATATTTGTATTTTGCTTCCGCGACTCTACTGATGTAATTTTCATTTTGTTGTCAATGTAAAAGACAATATTTATTTATGAAAAAGGCTGGTTTGGGATATTTGCTACGAGGCTTATTGTTTTCATACAATTGTTAAACAATACCGGATGTCACCGACGCCTCGATCCCGGGACGTGACATTTAAGTGTGATAGGATCGATTAACGTATCAAGAGTGTTTAGAAGGGGGGGTTGAATAAACACTCACAATTAAAACTGATCTTTTCGAATTTTGAGTTCAGTTTGGTGACAAACTGATTCTCGGAATCTTGTTGGTCAATGACAATCAGTTAAACTAAAGTAGTTGCGGAAAATAACTAACTGAAAGATAGAATACGAAAATGAAATAAAATAGGCAAGGGTTGTTTCTGGATGTTCAGAGAATTTAATTACTCCTACGTCACCCCTTCTATCTCAAGGATAGGATATCCACTAAAAGACTTTGATCAAATACAAGAATTGTACTGACCCACTTCAGTTTGGACTTAACACTGCCAATACTGAAACTCTTAGTATTACCAAATGTTCTCAGTGCGTAACTGATATTAGCACTATCGAATTTCAACGATTATTACAACTTGCTAATGAGCTCAAATTGTAGCCTTAACTGCTACGAATATATCAAGTAAGATTGAGCTGAGATTTCGACAGAGTGACAGCAAGCTTTTGAATAGTGTTGACTCTCTCTTTTCTTCAGCTGTTCTTCTGTCATATTTATAAGCTTCTTTTCTCCAACGGTAACTTGAGATGAATTTGAATCTTTGTATCCGTTGATTATTCCTTGGACATTGTTTTCTTCATTTATTGTGATGCGGCGTCTTAATTGCTTTCGCCGAAATGCGTTTTTCTAAGCTGTATTGATTGAAGTGCGGCGTTGCAATCTTTATGTCTCTTGACGGTTGATTGTTCTTTCCCGAGATATGTTCAGTTGAAGGGTGCTTAGCATACGGCTGAATATATCAACTGATCAGTTTCCAACTGATCAGTCAGTTGATTTCAGTTATTAAGTCGAGTTGCTGAGTTCAGTTTACTCGATCAGTTGGTTCGTATTTTCAGTTGATTCATATTTTGTCAAACGCCGGAATTTAGTTTCCAACAATTTCCCCCTTTATGGTGTTTGACAAAACTAAGTAAATAAAAACTGAACATCTGAGCTCATTGTAGATAAAATAAGAGATTGAATTTCTTGAACTGAAAGAGATCTTGATTTAATAACGGCTGAATATAATAATCTGATTAACTGCTTCTGCTGTTTTCTGCTGTTTTTCAAGATGATCTTTGATCTTTGATTTCTTCCCCCTTTTTGTCAAACAAATCCATCTTCTCAGATAATTTTCGAACGTCAGTGGAAAGAATTTTGACATCTGCGGAGATACTTGAGACAGCAGTTTGTAAGCAAGTCTGCAGCAATTCCATTTTATTAGAAACAGAAGTTTCCAATCGCTCAACTCGTTGACTGATTATATCCTGAGTTGTATAGAGACTTTGAGCTAGACCTCTGTTATTTTTCATATCAAGTACAGTTCGGGTAAGAGACTCCATGTTTGCTTGAATGGCTTTCAGTTTTGCAGAGTCATATTCAATTGAAAAATCCAATTTGACAGTATGAGAGAATTGTGTGGATTGAATTTTCTTGATTTCAGTAATCAGCTGCTGCATATTGTGCTGCATATTCTGGATTTCTTCAAGAACAAGATCCATTTCTGTGGATTGAAGAGGAGGTGACTGATTGGATGTTCTTGGTTCATGTGAGACTTGATCAAAGACCACCATGGTTCTATCAGATAATATCGTTTCAGAGATAGTCTGTGCTGGAACATCTGTTTCAGTTACTGCTACTTGGACTGGAGGAGATGAAGATTGATGTTGATCAACAATTGGGCTTTCCTGCTGAATAAGATTTTCAGTGAAAGGGTAATGAATTGCCTCCATATTTTCAGCAATCTGTTGATTTGGTGATTGAGTAGGCACCCCTGTTTGCTCCTTTAGTTCAGAAACAGCAGGCTGAACTGGTGCTTCTGTTGAGATAGAAACCTCTTGAGTGATTTGATCAGTTGAGTGATCAACTTTTTCAGAAATGGTTTCATTATTCATAGATTCTGTCACTATTGCTTGAATTATTTCATCAATGTACGTTGGCAAAATTCAACTCGGCTTCAGAGTACAGCTGATGTTCCACAGCAGATGATTGTGGCACATCCTGAACTGGTTCTTCAGTTGTAAAATAGTTTGTTCTGAGGATGGCTCTTTCTGCTGAGAGGAGGGGTTTTCTTCTTCTTCTTCAGAGGCTCCCTCAGGAAGAACTAACTCCTGATCCATTTCCCACATTTTTATCTGAGCTTGCAAGCTAGTAAGATTTGTATCTAGCTGAGTGATCACAGCTCGATCATTATAGGCAGTTGGACTGGTGGGAATGTAGTTTGCCTTTAATTTCGCAAGCAGTTGAGATAGCTTCTTAGCTCGAATTTGATCAAAAAAATATGTTTTTCTCTCCAAAGCCTGAACAATTGTAGCAGCTTTGACCGTCTTGAGGAAAATTGCTTCCAGTTTGATAAATTTGTTCAGCTGGGATTTCTTTTTCAGCTGCTTAGCAAAAATTTGAGTTCTGTAGACGGTCCAGTCATCATAGATTTTAAGTTTTGATGCTGCAAAATTATTAACCTGTTCCCAAACAAGGTCAATATGAGTTTGAATTGAATTGGATGGCCTGGGCTCTTCAATCAATTTGCCTTTGCCTTTTTCAGTACTGAGGATGTGTGAAATTTCCAATCCAGTATGAGTAGTATCCACCTGTTCTATAATCTTTATACCTTTGGGTATGGGAGGTGCTAGAACGGTAGGACGATTGATGTGGATTAGAGGAGCTTTGATTCTAACTGTTTCCTTTGTTGCACCAGCTGAGATTTCTGGTGGAATAATCTTCAGAGGAACTGCTTTGATTGGCTGTTGGGCATCTGAAGATATCAGTCTTTCAGTAGGAATTGATTTTACTGTGGTTGGTAATTTTGTCCTTTGTGTTCTTGGTTTCTTGGCAAGTTTTGGAGAGGTCGTCTTCTCAGAATCGGATTCACTAATAATCAGTTTTCTTTTAACTGTCTTCAGTTGAGCCAATGTCTTCTCCTGTTTAACTGATTTGGGAGCAGCCTGTTGTGTCCCAATCTCCTGTTTTATGTTTACAAACTGAGCAGGAGAAATGTCTAGTTTAGTCTTGGGTGGCAGAATATTCTTCCCATTGAAAATTTTGAATTTGGATAATCGCTCCGAATCATCAGCCACCAACCCTTTGACTTTCATCAAATAGCTTAGCGGCACTGCAAATCCTTTGGATTGCTAGGTGGAGGAAAACATGTTCTTCAAGATACTAAAAATGAGTTGCTTCCAGTTGAATTTTATTCCAGCCATAATGATCGTAATAGCTTGAAACTTCTCCAAAGTCAGGGCAGCATACGATCCTGCCTTGGCCAATAGCCCTTTGGCTACGATATCAGCCAGCAACTGAACATCATGCTTCAGTTCCTTCTTAGGATCGGAAATTTTGATTTAGCTCTTCTTGCATTGCATATACCCAGTTAGGATCAGCAAGAGCTTCATCAGTTTTCTTTGATTCTAGTTGTGAGACAAAAGCTGAATAGATAAATAAATTTAGCATTTGATTGCGAGTTCTTATTGGATCAGATAGATTTCCTATTACCAGCTCAGGTGGATGTGATTTTCTCCATCTGTACTCAGTATTTGTTGTATCAGCAATTTCTTCAGTTGGTAACTGAACACAGTTTTCAGTCTCAGTTGGTGCTTCGTCAACTGGTATTTGAATGTTATCATTATGCTCTATCAACTGATCATTAGGAATGGCTTCTGGTTCAGCTGATTGATCTGACACTTCTGGTTCGGGTGTTTGGAGATTGTTTTGATTAATATGATTGTCTTTTTTATCATCATCCTCCAAACTGATATTTGTAAATCGATCAACTAGCTCAACTTGATCAGTTGGCTTATTAGTTAGTTCAGTTTCATCGAAATCAACATGAGCTGATTCTTCAACATTTAGGGTTTTCTTGTTGAAGACTCTATAAGCTATACTAACTGATGAGTATCCAAGAAATATTCCCTCTGCAGATTTAGCATCAAACGCTTTTAAATAATTTTTACCATTATCAAGGATAAAACATCTGCAGCCGAATATTTTGAAATAAGTAATTATACTTTTTCTTCCATGCCAGATCTCATATGGTGTTTTCATATGATTCTTATTAATCATTGATCTGTTCTGAGTATAACACGCCGTGTTTACTGCCTCTGCCCAAAACCTTTGAGAAATACCAGAATCAGCAAGCATTGTTCTAGCAGCTTCTTTAAGGGTCCGATTTCTTCTCTCAGCTACACCATTTTGCTGAGGAGTTCTGGCTGCTGAGAGCTCATGCTTAATTCCAGCATTCTCTAGAAAATTTGAAAGAGTTTGATTGATGAATTCAGTTCCTCGATCTGATCTGATTCGATTAATTCCAACTGATTTTTCATTTAAAAGTCTTTTGAAGAGCTTTATCAATTGTGAAGCAGTATGGTCTTTATTTGAGAAAAATAACCCAAGTAAATCTTGAAAAATCATCCACGACTACCAAGGTGTATTTCATTCCCCCTAAGCTCATGACTGATATAGGACCAAAGAGATCCATGTGCAACAGTTCTAAGCATCGGGATGAAGATTTACAACCCTTGTTTTTAAAAGAAGATCGTACTTGTTTACCATACTGACATGCTGAGCAAAGTTTTTCTTTTGAAAAGTCTATTTTGGGCAAACCAGTTACAAGTTCATGTTTACTCAGAAAGACAATGGATTTAAAGTTTAGATTACTTAGTCTCTTGTGCCACAACCAGTTTTTAGATGATTTTGAAGCAATAAAACAACCTGGTGCATAAGTTTGATCATTCCAACTGACTTTATATGTGTTTCCACAACGTTTACCAGTTAGTATGATTTCATCAGTTGAAGTTTTGACTGAACATGAGTTTTTGTCAAAATGTAATGAGAATCCACTGTCGCATAACTGACTGATGCTGATCAAGTTATACTTCAGGTTTTCTATTAATAGAACATCTTTAAAAGTAAATTTACCATGGATAAGCTTACCCTTACCCACAGTTCTACCTTTGGAATTGTCCCCAAAACTGATATTTGGACCACTGTATTTGATCAGTTGAGATAGCACACTTGCATCTCCAGTCATATGTCGCGAACATCCACTGTCCAAATACCATATTGAGTTCTTGTTTGCACCTGTTACCTGCAGTCACACACATAATATAATTTGGTACCCATATCTATTTGGGTCCTGAACTGATTAGTCCTTTAGGAACCCATACTTTGATTAGTCTAACAGGCTTTCCAGTAGCTGTATTCCAAATGGTTTTTCTCGGCTTTTGTGTGCTTGTGTGGTGTACGAATGATACAATCTGTGTTTTAGCTATATTCAACTGATTGTTCAGTCTATATCTCTTCTGAACTGACTTGCAGTTATAGTAATTGGAATAGCCATTCGAATAGTTTTTGTAAAATCTCTTTGATGACTGACTTTGTGAATCAATTGAGAATTTTTGACTATAACCAATACCATATCTTTTGACCTTGTTCATACTTTCAGTTGGCTTTTCAACCAGTTTACTTGGCTCTGATTGTTCTTGTACCATAACTGATTTGACAAAGTGAATGTATTTCCCTTTGCCCATATTCAGTTTTGGTTGAGTATCATTGGTTGACATTTCATCTTGGTTACAGAACCCCTAACCAGTTTTATCAGTTACTGATTTTTGGGAGTTCTGTATATCAGTCAATGCCACAGATGATTTGTTCCAAGCCTGAATAAGTTCGGTTTGTTTTGAATTTTCAAGGATTAACTTCTGGATTAATTCCTGATTTTTGTTTCTTTCTGTTTTTAGCTCAGCAATTTCCCTTTTTAGACTCAACCCATCAACTGATTCATCAGTTTTGGTTTTATTGTCTGTGGGATCAGTTTGCTTTGCTTTGATTTCTTCAAATGATGATGCAAGCTTTTGATACTCATTTACCATGTCATGTAGTGTTAGAATGAGTTCTTCTCGTGTGAAATCAGTTGAGCTGAAATCAAATACCTGTTGGCTAGATGATTCTTCTGCTGCATCATTACCCATCAAGCACTTTACTTCCTCATCATCACTTGAACTGCATGAGCTTTCCGGTTCCGACTCTTCACTGTCAGTTTTTGCCCATTTAGATTTGTTTTCTTCAGCTAAGAGTACCTCATGTTTCTTTCTGAAGACCTTCTTATCTTCCTTGGATCTTCTTTTGCGTTCATATGATTTCTTTCTTCTGTCAGTTGAGCCTTGACTGTCCTTCTTGGGTTTAGGACAGTCAGCAATGAAGTGACCTGATTTGCCACAGTTATAGCAGACATTTGGTTCATCTTTGGAATTGTTCCTTTGGTATAGCTTCTAGAAGTTCCCTTGATTCTTTCTCATGAATTTTCCGAATTTTTTGATGAATAATGACGTAGCATCATTACTCAACTGATCAGCAGATTTTTCGACTGAACTGATTTGTTCAGTTCTGACAGCAGCTAGAGCAATTGTGGCTGCATGGGTGGATGGTTCTCCTTCTCTGGTCTGCAGCTCGAACTCATAAGTCTTTAAATCAGCAAATAAATCATGAAGTTCAATCTGGTTTAGATCTTTGGACTCCCTCATTGCTATGGTTTTGACATCCCATTCCTTGGGAAGACCTCTCATTATCTTTAGTGCAATCTCTTTGTTAGTATACACTTTTCCAAGTGCATTTAACTCATTGATGACACTACTTACTCTTTCATCATACTCGTGCATCGATTCTCCTGCTTTCATTTTGATGTTATCAAACTTTTGCATAGCAAAAGAAAGTTTATTTTTCTTGGTTTGATCATTTCCTTCATACAGCTGGATCAGCTTCTCCCAAATTTCTTTGGCTGTTTTACACATCTTTATTTTGCTGAAGGTTACTTTGTCCAGCGTTTTGTACAGAATGTCTTTTACCACATTATCAAGATTTGCTTTTCTTTTGTCTTCAGTTGTCCATTCATCTCTGGGCTTTTCTATTCTTTGTGGTGCCCCTTCTGTTATTGCAACTGCTGTATTTGCTTTTAGAATCTTCATGGGTCCATCAGTTATGACATACCACATGTCATCATCTTGTGCAGCCAAATGAGCCTGCATTCGGATTTTCCAATCATCAAATTTTTCTCTGGAGAACATGGGAATTTTGTTGAATGAAGTCATGCTGGCAAGTTTTTAGATCAAAAGTATTCAAGAACAAGATTCAACCGCTCTAATACCACTTGATAGGATCGATTAACGTATCAAGAGTGTTTAAAAAGGGGGGTTGAATAAACACTCACAATTAAAACTGATCTTTTCGAATTTTGAGATCAGTTTGGTGACAAACTGATTCTCGGAATCTTGTTGGTCAATGACAATCAGTTAAACTAAAGTAGTTGCGGAAAATAGCTGACTGAAAGATAGAATACGAAACTGAAATAAAATAGGCAAGGGTTGTTTCTGGATGTTCGGAGAATTTAATTACTCCTACGTCACCCCTTCTATCTCAAGGATAGGATATCCACTAAAAGACTTTGATCAAATACAAGAATTGTACTGACCCACTTCAGTTTGGACTTAACACTGCCAATACTGAAACTCTTAGTATTACCGAATGTTCTAAGTGCGTAACTGATATTAGCACTATCGAATTTCAACGATTATTACAACTTGCTAATGAGCTCAAATTGTAGCCTTAACTGCTACGAATATATCAAGTAAGATTGAGCTGAGATTTCGACAGAGTGACAGCAAGCTTTTGAATAGTGTTGACTCTCTCTTTTCTTCAGATGTTCTTCTGTCATATTTATAAGCTTCTTTTCTCCAACGGTAACTTGAGATGAATTTGAATCTTTGTATCCGTTGATTATTCCTTGGACATTGTTTGCTTCATTTATTGTGATGCGGCGTCTTAATTGTTTTCGCCGAAATGCTTTTTTCTAAGCTGTATTGATTGAAGTGCGGCGTTGCAATCTTTATGTCTCTTGACGGTTGATTGTTCTTTCCCGAGATATGTTCTGTTGAAGGGTGCTTAGCATACGGCTGAATATATCAACTGATCAGTTTCCAACTAATCAGTCAGTTGATCAGTTTCCAACTGATCAGTCAGTTGATTTCAGTTATTAAGTCCAGTTGCTGAGTTCAGTTTACTCGATCAGTTGGTTCGTATTTTCAGTTGATTCATATTTTGTCAAACGCCCGAATTTAGTTTCCAACAATTTCCCCCTTTATGGTGTTTGACAAAACTAAGTAAATAATAACTGAACATCTGAGCTCATTGTAGATAAAATAAGAGATTGAATTTCTTGAACTGAAAGAGATCTTGATTTAATAACAGCTGAATATAATAATCTGATTAACTGCTTCTGCTGTTTTCTGCTGTTTTTCAAGATGATCTTTGATCTTTTATTTCTTCCCCCTTTTTGTCAAACAAATCCATCTTCTCAGATAATTTTCGAACGTCAGTGGAAAGAATTTTGACATCTGCGGAGATACTTGAGACAGCAGTTTGTAAGCAAGTCTGCAGCAATTCCATTTTATTAGAAACAGAAGTTTCCAATCGCTCAACTCGTTGACTGATTATATCCTGAGTTGTATAGAGACTTTGAGCTAGACCTCTGTTATTTTTCATATCAAGTACAGTTCGGGTAAGAGACTCCATGTTTGCTTGAATGGCTTTCAGTTTTGCGGAGTCATATTCAATTGAAGAATCCAATTTGACAGTATGAGAGAATTGTGTGGATTGAATTTTCTTGATTTCAGTAATCAGCTGCTGCATATTGTGCTGCATATTCTGGATTTCTTCAAGAACAAGATCCATTTCTGTGGATTGAAGAGGAGGTGACTGATTGGATGTTCTTGGTTCATGTGAGACTTGATCAAAGACCACCATGGTTCTATCAGATAATATCGTTTCAGAGATAGTCTGTGCTGGAACATCTGTTTCAGTTACTGCTACTTGGACTGGAGGAGATGAAGATTGATGTTGATCAACAATTGGGCTTTCCTGCTGAATAAGATTTTCAGTGAAAGGGTAATGAATTGCCTCCATATTTTCAGCAATCTGTTGATTTGGTGATTGAGTAGGCACCCCTGTTTGCTCCTTTAGTTCAGAAACAGCAGGCTGAACTGGTGCTTCTGTTGAGATAGAAACCTCTTGAGTGATTTGATCAGTTGAGTGATCAACTTTTTCAGAAATGGTTTCATTATTCATAGATTCTGTCACTATTGCTTGAATTATTTCATCAATGTACGTTGGCAAAATTCAACTCGGCTTCAGAGTACAGCTGATGTTCCACAGCAGATGATTGTGGCACATCCTGAACTGGTTCTTCAGTTGTAAAATAGTTTGTTCTGAGGATGGCTCTTTCTGCTGAGAGGAGGGGTTTTCTTCTTCTTCTTCAGAGGCTCCCTCAGGAAGAACTAACTCCTGATCCATTTCCCACATTTTTATCTGAGCTTGCAAGCTAGTAAGATCTGTATCTAGCTGAGTGATCACAGCTCGATCATTATAGGCAGTTGGACTGGTGGGAATGTAGTTTGCCTTTAATTTCGCAAGCAGTTGAGATAGCTTCTTAGCTCGAATTTGATCAAAAAAATATGTTTTTCTCCCCAAAGCCTGAACAATTGTAGCAGCTTTGACCGTCTTGAGGACAATTGCTTCCAGTTTGATAAATTTGTTCAGCTGGGATTTCTTTTTCAGCTGCTTAGCAAAAATTTGAGTTCTGTAGACGGTCCAGTCATCATAGATTTTAAGTTTTGATGCTGCAAAATTATTAACCTGTTACCAAACAAGGTCAATATGAGTTTGAATTGAATTGGATGGCCTGGGCTCTTCAATCAATTTGCCTTTGCCTTTTTCAGTACTGAGGATGTGTGGAATTTCCAATCCAGTATGAGTAGTATCCACCTGTTCTATAATCTTTATACCTTTGGGTATGGGAGGTGCTAGAACGGTAGGACGATTGATGTGGATTAGAGGAGCTTTGATTCTAACTGTTTCCTTTGTTGCACCAGCTGAGATTTCTGGTGGAATAATCTTCAGAGGAACTGCTTTGATAGGCTGTTGGGCATCTGAAGATATCAGTCTTTCAGTAGGAATTGATTTTACTGTGGTTGGTAATTTTGTCCTTTGTGTTCTTGGTTTCTTGGCAAGTTTTGGAGAGGTCGTCTTCTCAGAATCGGATTCACTAATAATCAGTTTTCTTTTAACTGTCTTCAGTTGAGCCAATGTCTTCTCCTGTTTAACTGATTTGGGAGCAGTCTGTTGTGTCCCAATCTCCTGTTTTATGTTTACAAACTGAGCAGGAGAAATGTCTAGTTTAGTCTTGGGTGGCAGAATATTCTTCCCATTGAAAATTTTGAATTTGGATAATCGCTCCGAATCATCAGCCACCAACCCTTTGACTTTCATCAAATAGCTTAGCGACACTGCAAATCCTTTGGATTGCTAGGTGGAGGAAAACATGTTCTTCAAGATACTAAAAATGAGTTGCTTCCAGTTGAATTTTATTCCAGCCATAATGATCGTAATAGCTTGAAACTTCTCCAAAGTCAGGGCAGCATACGATCCTGCCTTGGCCAATAGCCCTTTGGCTACGATATCAGCCAGCAACTGAACATCATGCTTCAGTTCCTTCTTAGGATCGGAAACTTTGATTTTCCGTCCATCAGCAGAGAGTGCAGTTTGCATTTCTTCAATATCTGATGCTTTAACATCAGCAAGGTGTACTAATCCATCAGAGGGTAATGAAAAGATTTCTCCAAAAGAATCTTCAGAAATGGTCACCGATTGACCGTTAATAGTGGCAATGATATTTCCATCAGAGTTGATATATCCATTTGAGTAGAGGTCTTGGAGTTCTTTTGGGTAAATCTCCTGCGAGTATTGTCCCAAAAACATTCTGAGACCAGCAGATTCAATTTTCAGAAAGACGTTCTTAATTTCAGCTTCGTGAACTGATAGAACTGAGTCAAAATCAATGGCCATAGCGTTCAACATGTGAGCTGGGATTTGATTCGCCATGTTCGGAGAATTTAATTACTCCTACGTCACCCCTTCTATCTCAAGGATAGGATATCCACTAAAAGACTTTGATCAAATACAAGAATTGTACTGACCCACTTCAGTTTGGACTTAACACTGCCAATACTGAAACTCTTAGTATTACCGAATGTTCTCAGTGCGTAACTGATATTAGCACTATCGAATTTCAACGATTATTACAACTTGCTAATGAGCTCAAATTGTAGCCTTAACTGCTACGAATTTATCAAGTAAGATTGAGCTGAGATTTCGACAGAGTGACAGCAAGCTTTTGAATAGTGTTGACTCTCTCTTTTCTTCAGCTGTTCTTCTTTCATATTTATAAGCTTCTTTTCTCCAACAGTAACTTGAGATGAATTTGAATCTTTGTATCCGTTGATTATTCCTTGGACATTGTTTGCTTCATTTATTGTGATGCGGCGTCTTAATTGCTTTCGCCGAAATGCATTTTTCTAAGTTGTATTGATTGAAGTGCGGCGTTGCAATCTTCTATGTCTCTTGACGGTTGATTGTTCTTTCCCAAGATATGTTCAGCTGAAGGGTGCTTAGCATACGGCTGAATATATCAACTGATCAGTCAGTTGATTTCAGTTATTAAGTCCAGTTGCTGAGTTCAGTTTACTCGATCAGTTGGTTCGTATTTTCAGTTGATTCATATTTTGTCAAACGCCGGAATTTAGTTTCCAACAAAGTGGTATCAAAGCCGTCAGGTTCATAATCCCGTTGGGATTTTTATAGACAAATTTTGACAAAAGCTTAGTGTATTCCTATTTGAAACAATCTTACAATCAAATTCATTCACATCATATGCCATCCATTCTATAATTTTCTTTGTGAAGTTCAGAGTCTATCACCTTCGATCGTTCTGCAGTTCCAAATTTCTTAGTATTGAAAATTGCATGAAAACTTTGTTTCAATCCAAATTGTGTACCTTTCTATCCTTTATTTTAATATTATTCTAAAATTTTACTTCGATTTATTCCAGGAAATGGCTGCTTCCCGTACTCGTGCTCAAGCTACCCTTCGCATGCGACAGCTTACAATTGACAATCAAGCTAGGGAAATTTCGATTCAGAAGGCTCAACTCGCTAGGGAGAAATAAGAAAAACTAGAACTTGTAGAAATAAAAAATCTACTCCAGACTGATGTAAATCACCTCGACTTGGCCGAAAGGCAACTCCTTATGATTCCTACCGATTCAGCCCACATGGAGCGTCTAAATACCTTGAACCGGGAGTTATTAGTGAGGTTTGAGACTGATAAAGACCGTGCTGCTAATGCTCGTCATCATCACGAAGAAATCACTAGCAAGCAAGAACGATACATCTCTAAGCTTCATAGTGCTATGGATAGGCACAAAGATCAGAATAATTATTTTCATCTTGTGGTGGAGAACATGGAAGAGGAGGAAGAAGCACCTATGGATGTGGCCGACGATGATAGTGACGATGGAGACATGATATACTAGGCTAGACTAGTATTATGATTGTAATAAAAATATGGTTTGAAAAGCAATAAGTGTAATAACTTATTTCTAAATAAAAACTCTATTATTATCCTTAAATGATCACATTTACGTATTAAAATTGATGAGTATTTTATAATACATATCAATTAAATTAATTTTCTTTTAACCTTTATACGAGAACAAACATGGACCCCCGAATCATTATAGCCGAACTCCAAAAACAACTCCAAGCAAAGGAAGCGAAAATTGAAACATTGAAGGCAAGAAATGACAACCTCCAGAGATATAACAACCAACTAGATGAAATAATATATGCATGGATAATGACCTTTATGAGACACATGAAGAAACGAAGAAGTTATGAGAAGACGTCAGACGCTATGCCGCCTACCATCTCGAATCATAACGGCAGCACGAGACCACCAAACGAAAGTTGGACAAAACTCAAGATAAGATTTTAACGCTCCAGATTCGGGATCACAGTCGTCTCAAAACACAACGCTGCCTTGAATAACAAATCGAAGAATATGAAATCAATGAGAAAGTAAACCAATCCACAATTCAGCAGCTACAAGAGGAAGTGGAAACTTTGACGGATCACAACATTCTTTTGGAACATCACATCAATCAACTACAAAATGATATGATCAATATGGAAGACCTCATGGGTGAACTAGAAGAAAACCAAGGAAGAAACCCTATTGACAAAGCTGTAGAAGATGGGGAAGTATTGGACGAGTAGGATGATCCCTATGATAAGCATTGATTGTATTTAGGCCAGTTAGGCTAATCACTTTTGTTACTGAAAGACTAATTGTATGCATTTTAAAATTAATGAAAATATTTTTTTGAATATGCATTAATACAAACAACTTAATAAAATATATGTTTATAGGAAATGGTGGGAAGACCACCCAGAAACAACCGTAACCCACACGGCGCCAATCAAAACAAAAATGAGAATTCATCACCACCACCAAGGGTAAATCTTAGCCAAGAGGATATGATGGCAATAGCTACTATAGTAGCTGCAACAATACAAGGAATTGTGAACCCAAACGTTAACTCCATTCAGCCACCACCAGAACCACAACCTCGTGGCATTAAGTATCACTACGAATCCCTACAAAGGAACTGGGTCCCAACCTTTTATGGAAATCCTGATCCAGAAGTCAGTCATAACTGGCTTAAGAATGTTGAAACCCAAATTCATTTACTGGAAATACCTGAAGAACTTAGAGTTGAAGTAGTGACACCGTTTCTTGAAGATCGGGCACGCAAGTGGTGGGAAATGGTATCACCATCCTTGGCTGAGATTTATCATATCACATGGCAAATCTTCAGAAGGAAATTTTTGAAGCAATACTACCTAGCAGAATTTTGTCTGCAAAAGTTAAGTGAGTTTGAAGGTTTTAAGCAAACATCATACATGGCAGTGATGAAGTACACATCAAAATTCAATGATCTTGGAACCTTTGTTCTAACCATCATGTCAAATGAAACCTTGAAGATGCACCGTTTTAAGAAAGGGCTCAACAGCCAAATTCAGTCAACTCTAGTTGTATTCAGACCAACTAATTTTGCAGACTTAATGGGTGCGGCAATGAGCGCGGAAACATACATCTAACGTCGAGAAGAGGAGAGCAAAACAAGAGGCCCTTCATCAGTCAGACTGCTCAAGGTGGCCCCAAATTCAAGAGGCCAAACCATTCAAGTGGCCCCTCAAATGGAACCTTTACCAATGTTGTCACCAAGGAAGGAAAGTAGTGTTCTACTTGAAGGCAGAATCATATCGGAGAATGTTATAGAAAGACAGGAGCTTGCTTCAAATGTGGAAAATTGAGACATCGGATTAAAGAGTGTCCTGAGAACAAGGATAAAGGGACTAGATAAAAAAAACCGAATGAAAACAAGACTAACGCTCGAGTATACACTATAACTCAAAATTAAGCAGATAACACCAATGATGTGGTGGAAGGTACGGTTTTACACAATGAAATGTCTGCTTATGCCTTGTTTGATTGTGGTGCTACTCACTCATTCGTGTCTAGACGATTTGCTAAAAAGCTAAAACTTGATCATGAAACAATTAGTGAGCCGTTAAGAGTCGCAACACCTGCTAGCAAAACAATTGAACCCATAAGGTATACCGGAACTTTAAAATTAGTATTAGTAAACAGATCTTCGAGGCAGAATTGATTTAACTCAATATGATTGAGTTCGACATCATTCTAGGCATGGATTGGTTAGCTAAATGTCATGCTATGGTAGACTTTCTAAAGAAAAATGTCAAACTTCAGACTCCAAATCAAAAGGAAATCATATATCATGGAAGGTCCAAGGAACAAAAATCTCTTCTATCTGCGTCACAAACCTGGAAGGCCATAAAACGCGGTGAAGAAATTTACCTTGCAATGATCAACGAAGTCAGAGAAGAGGCTGCCTCAAAACTAGAGGATATTCCAGTCGTTCAGGAATTTCCAGACGTTTTTCCCGAGGATTTGCCGGTGTGCGATACCTTATAGAGAAGAGGAATTTTAAATTAATTTGGTCCCTGGTGCTACACCAATTTCAAAGGCAGCATACCGAATGGAAAAGGAGTTAAAAGAGCAACTTCAGGAGTTATTGGACAAGAAGCAAATCCGACCTAGTGCATCCCCGTGGAGAGCCCCAGTACTGTTCTTAAAGAAGAAGGACGGAAGCATGAGACTATGTATTGGCTATAGGGAGTTGAATAAGGTCACAATAAAAAATAAGTACCATCTCCCAAGAATAGATAATCTTTTCAATAAGATAAAAGGAGTCAAGGTCTTCTCAAAACTCGATCTAAGATCAGGCTGTCATCAATTGAAGGTCAAAGCTGAGGATATTCCTAAAATAGCTTTTAGAACAAGATATGGACATTATGAGTTCGTGGTGATGTCTTTTGGTCTAAAAAATGCTCATGAAGCATTCATGGACCTCATGAATAGGGTATTCAAGACATACCTCGATAAGTTTGTGATAGTTTTCATAGATGATATTCTTGTGTACTCACAAGTGAAGAAGACCATCGAAAACATCTGTGTCTCACCTTTCAGACACTGCGTGAAAAGGAACTCTACGCAAAATTCAAGAAATGTGAATTTTGGCTAAAGTATTGCTTTTTAGGCCATATAATCTCTGAGCCGGGAGTGTGAGTAGACCCTAAGAAAGTAGAAGTGATCACGGACTGGCCTCGACCAAAGACCGTAACCGAAGTAAGAAGTTTTCTGGGTTTAGCTAGCTATTATAGAAAATTTTTGAAGGATTTTCTTCGATAGTTATCCCTCTCATCAAACTCACACAGAAGAATTCAAAATTCATTTGGAATGAAGCATGTGAGAAAAGTTTTGAAACCCTAAAAACATATCTCGCATCTACACCAATACTATTTCTTCCGAGGATGGCAAGAACTTCACAATATACAGTGATGCTTCAAATTTAGGATTATGGTGTGTGCTTATGCAGGAAGGTCAAGTAATTGCCTACACATTAAGGCAATTAAAATCTTATGAGCAAAATTACTCAACTCATGATCTTGAGTTAGCTGCAATTGTATTTGCGTCAAAGATCTGGAGACATTACCTTTATGGGGCCAAATGCGAAGTATTTACTGATCACCAGAGCCTCAAATACATATTCACTCAAATAGAAATAAACATGAGGCAGAGAAGGTGGATTGAACTTCTAAAAGATTATGATTTATCGATTAATTACCATCTCGGTAAGGCAAATAAAGCAGCAGATACTTTGAGCCGAAGGAACATTGGGAAGGTCAGCTTATCCTCTCTATCAGCGCAACAATGCCTTCGAGAAGCAATCAAATTGAAACAAAGCAAAGATCCCTCCATCACAAAGATTAAGGAAAAAATTCAAGAAGGAAAAACCCAAGAATTCCAGACTGATGAGAATGGTGTTCTCCAGATGAAAGGACGTTTGTGTGTACCAGAAATCGATGGGATTTGGGAAGAAGTGATGTCCGAGGCACATAAGTCGACATTTTCAGCCCACCCTGGAAGCACCAAGATGTACCGGGTTTTGGAAAATAATTACTGGAGGAATGGAATGAAGAAAGATGTAGCTGTCTTTGTTTCCAAGTGCCTAACCTGTCAACAAGTAAAAGCAAAACATCAATGGCCTGGAGGACTTCTGCAACCATTAAAAATACCAAAGTGGAATTGGGAACACATCTCCATGGACTTTGTGGTATGATTACCAAAATCAAGACAAAGTCATGATGGGATTTGGGCAATCGTTGATTGATTAACCAAATCGGCACATTTCTTACGAGTTTGAATGAATTACAACCTGGATAAACTAGTCACCCTATACATGGACAACATAGTGAGATTACACGGGGTTCCGGCAAGTATATTATCCGACGGAGACCCAAGATTCGTATCATGATTTTTGAAAACTTTTCAAGAAGCCATGGGAACCAAAGTAACTCACAGCACGACTTATCATCCTCAGACTGATGACCAAACTGAAAGTACAATTCAAACCCTCGAGGACATGTTGAGAGCATGTGCTCTAGATTTTCAACAGAATTGGAGCGAACAGTTACCTCTGATAGAATTTGCCTATAATAATAGCTATCACAGTAGTATCAAAATGGCTCCGTATAAAGCACTGTAAGGCCGAAAATTTAGGTCACCTCTGTACTAGGATGAAGTCGGAGAAAAGGCTATCAATGGACCTAAGCTTGTTCAAGTAACTATTGACAAAGTAGTCATTATCAGGAAAAAACTCAAGGCAGCTAAAGATCGGCAAAAGAGCTGGGCTGATTTTAAGTGAAGACCGTTGGAATTTGAAAACGGTGAAAAAGCTTATGTTAAAGTCTCACCTATGAAAGGAGTAGTTCGGTTCAGCAAGTCCAGAAAACAAAATCCAAGATATGTCGGGCCCTTCGAGATACTGGAAAAAGTGGGAATCCTTGCCTACCAAACTGGCTTTACCACCAGACATGTCAAGAATTCACAACGTCTTTCACATCTCACAACTAAGAAAATATGTCTCAGATCCAAGTCACGTTCTTAAAGTTGCAGTGCTAATAATCGAAGGACATCTAATCGAAGAGCTGAAATATGAAGAAGTCCCTATTCGAATAGTGGACATCAAATGTCAAGTGCTGAGACACCGAATAATTTCATATGTCAAGATACAATGGTCAAATCATACGGAAAGAGAAGCAACTAGGGAATTAGATGAAAATATGCGCACTCAATACCCTCATCTCTTTAAAAGAACTAGATAATCCAAGTTTCGAAGGCGAAACTTCCAATAAGGAGGATGGAATGTGAGGATTCGGAATTTCGAAGAAAATCATTATAGTAATAAAACTCGAAATCAATCACAAAACTTTAAGCTTAACCATAAAACTCAACTATAAACATAAAATTTCAGCTAACACAGCTCGAGGGAGTAACTCAAAAGCTCGAGAATTAGCTCAAAAAGGGATCTACGCTATAAGAAAATGCAACAATTGAAGAGTCATCACCAAAGGAGTAAACCCCCAGCTCATGAACCCAATATTTTAGCTCAAGGAAACTCATCCCTTCTTGTCCTAAAAGAACCAAAAATGGAGCTAGGAGAAGAGCTAAAGGATTGGAAAATTTTAATGTGCAAGAAATTACCCTTGAGTTAACCAAGGTGACCCTTGGTTGTGGATAATCTTTGACACTTGTAGGCTATTTGGACCATCATTCTTGGGCAAATGAAGGGGCACATTTCAGCTGAATGGAGGGAAAAGGAAAGGCCATTTTCCACCTATAAATAAGGCCTCATATGCTGAAGGAAATGCTACAAAAATATCTCCCAAAAAGCTTTCAAAATTCGGCTCCCTCTCCCTAAAAAATACCTCTCGGCCGACGCCATTAAGGAAGAAAAAGGAGGACTTGTTCCTGCTATTTCGTGCTGTGGATTGATGTCTATACTGTCGTTAGGTTCCTTCCAAGTTCGACCACCATTCGTCCAAGTTTCAGCAAGTTTCGAACCACATCTTCGAATTACAGTAAGTGGGTTTTTGCGATGTATTCCTTTGTAACTTAAAATTTTTATAAGTATATCATGACATGCTTGTATGTGTGTCAAACCATTTTCAAAAAATGCTTTTCAATTTCATAAAAATCTCGATCGATGTACGATATGTTTCTTCTATATTCGATGTTCTTTGATTCTGCTGAGTCCTCTCACAATTCTGATAAGTACTGTCTAATGAATATAATTTTGTAATACATTGTTATGATTCGAGTTGGATATGGAACGACGATTTTAAATTCTGTTTGGCCCCATCAGTTGAAGGATGGGAGTTGGTTGTGACTGACGATATAAATGTATACGATGAAATGAGATATTATGAGCTGAGGCCAAGGCTCAGTGGACGGGTATACATTTTTTTTAATTGAATTCAGTTCATTAGTTGTGACTTTCGTATCAGATCTATCATATCAGCTCAATTCGATAGATCCATCTAATATAACCGCGGTACACTGCGGCGAGGACATCAGCGACAGCATTACCCGTCCACTGAGCCTCGGCCTCAGCTCATAATATCTCATATAATCGTATTAGTCACAACCAACTCTCATCCTTCAAAACATGTCATCTTATTCATCACTTATAAAAAACATGCATACGTAATTTTCCTTAAATTCAAACATGCAACTTATTTTTCATAATTTCATAAAAAGTCATATACATGATAATATAAACATTTAAAAAATGTCAAATCGTGCTCAGGTCGCTACCATGACTTCTAACTCGACCCAGGTGCAAAAGGACCATTTTGCCCCTTGAAGCCCAAAATGATCATTTTACCCTTGGAGCTCAAAATTTCGACTCGAAGCTTACCAAACTTCTTAAAACACCACAAAACATATTTAGAAGTATTTCTTAGACGTAAACTGGGGCTTATTTAAAAAATTAAATGATTCGTTTTAAAACTTGGACCGGGGTCCAGGTTTTAACCCGAACCAATCCGAAACCTTAACAAATTTTTCCCAGGTTAAACCATGACTTAAACCTACACGACCAGCCTCTAAACCACCCTTTCCAGACCATTTACAACCCGTGAAACAAGCCCCAAAGGTTGCTGGAATTTTCTGCACAACACAATATCAAACACTAGTTCCCTAAACTTGCAAATTCTCGAACCTAGGCCCTACCGGCTCGGACCAGCCTTGGACCAACCCTTCCTAGCCCACCTTAAGACCCTCTTGGACCGACCTAACCTGAGCTCACAGCTCTATGCATGCTGCAAGTTGCAACTACACGCTAGCCACCAAAAATGCACAACCGTGACACTCTCTTCTCTCGACTCCTCGTGCCGCCCTAAGGTCAAGACCAGCGATGTTCGAGCCCTTCCAGACCATGAATCAGACCCACCAAAGTCTGGTCCTAGGCCTGGAGCCACCCTCGCACCGTCGGCTTTCCCTCCTATCATCCGATCTACCCGACACCTTGAACAAAGCTCTCGATCCGGACGATTCCCTCTCAAGCTCGACAACTTGAGAATCCAGCACCTATCATACCTTGATCCTCGACATGTTCAGCCCCTTGCACCATAATCATAAAACGTGAGTTGAATGCATAAATATGTGGATTTCAAGGACAAATCGAAAGCATAAACATAAAACCGCGCATGGGCCGAGCAATATACATATATTGCACACATATCAGCAAAATTACAGTATGAATGATGCAAAAATAAAGATACATGGCATGTCTTATTGTTTAAGAGTTCAAATACTCGAAGATATGCGTGTGGGACGTGAAACGGAGAGGCGGGGGAGAAGCTTTCTTGAAGAAACAATGGAGGCCGAAGCTTGCTGAAGGTTTGCTGCTGAAAAACGTGGGAATGGAGACAGCTGAATGAGGGGAGGGGGCGGCCAAGAGTGTATTAAGGTTAAGGTTTGATTAGGTTTTGTTTAAGTAGAATAATATTCCACCAATGGGCCCTAATTAAAAATTAATTTGATTAAAAGGGTTTTGGACCCATTAAGCACTAAAACAAACTCATCAAGCCCACTTACACTCTCGAAAAATATTTAGTTTTGGAACATTTTTGAAAACATAGTCTGAACCCTCAAAAAGTCTTCCGAATATTTAAAATTTGCATACCGAATAAAAATATGATCTGGGGAGTAAAAAAACCCAACTAGAGCCCATTTTCAAAAATCATACTTAAAAACACCTCTTATTAAATAATTAAAAATAATTATTCAATAAAAATATTTGTTGGAACATTTCATGTTCGCAATCTTGATTTTGATGTTAACAAAACTTGTTATTATATTTCTAACATATTTATTCATGTATGAAGTTGCAAACACAAGAAGAAAACTGAAACTGAATTTAGCCAAACTGAATTTCTGGAGAGCTTCGGTGTTTTGATGATATATCTCAGCTGGATGATTCAAATGACAATCTACCAACTGAACCGATCAGAAAACTCAATTTGGAACAAATCGTATTTCACGTCAGTTGGCAGCAATTAGTTGAGTTTGAGCAATTGTGGTATTTTCGTCATATCTCTCAGCTCGGTTATCGAAATGAAACGATTCAGTATGCATTGGAAAGATATATAAGACGATGATCTACAAATCATCTTCAGAAGTCAAAGTCTGAATCGAAGCTTAAGATGCTGATAAAAGACGATGAAACTACTGGTTTTGCACAAACTGAAATCAGCTAGGCTGATTTCAGTACACCAGCTGAAACTGAACTGAACCGAACCAGCTGCTGACCAGCTGAACTGAACCAGCTGCTGACCAGTTGAACTGAACTGAACTGAACCAGCTGCTGACCAGCTGAACTGAACGACCAGCTGAGTTGACCAGAGTTGACCAGTCGAGAAAATGTCCAGCAAGGCGAATTTGACCGTTGCAATTTCAGAAACAGTACAGAAACTTTCCAAACGGTCATATTCTTGTAGCTAACGTATATATCATTGTTGGAGCCTATAAATACAACATCTTGAAGATCAAACAAGAGCTTTTGAAGAGGATTCAAAGCATGGGCAGTTAGCATGAAGATATCAGCTAGTTGAGAGCACAAGCCCTTGCGTGAGGATACATTTGAGATGTACACTGTAAAGGATAAATTCTGATAAACATAAAAATTGTACATTAATTAAATGTTTTATAATATAAATTTATAGTTTTTTTATTATATGTTTAAATATTATATGTTTTATAATAAATTGTATAAAAAATAAGTTGTTGTGTAATTATAAGTTTTTACTATTTTACAGGTTCGATAAAACAAGAATAACCTTTGCGTTGCAAATGAGATTAAGATGATTCTTGGACCTGTAGAAAGATGATGATAATACCTACAATATTGGTGACAAGCATGAGATAAAAATCTTCTCACAATTGGGATCAAACTAAGCAACAAATAAAGTTACCGAAGGAATGACAGTTTTACCATGCTCTAGCATTTTGACCATATCTCTCAAACTATTTGGTCAAATGGTTAAAAAAATAACACAATTCAAACAACTCAATTATTTACATTTTTTTATGTGAAAAAGAAAATTCGGATGGAAGATTTTCAAAAGTGATGTGTATGATGACATAATTTCTTGGAACACCAATGAACACTTATGTGTAAAAAATAATATTTTATTTGTGGTTGTCTCCCCAAATTTGGGTATAAATAGAGGTGCATTGTAATGTATTAAGATATCCTTCATTTTATGAACAAATCTTTGAGTTTATAATATTTCTCTATTTGTTTTTCCTTTATTTCTTCATTTAAATAGAATTAGCATATTAATTTCATATTCAAAGTGTAACACTTTGAATAATGAGTAGCTAACTTTCCAAAGTTGAGATAAAAAGATGAAACTCTTGGCATTATAATAAGGTTATTAAAAAGTAATAATTTATGTTTTATATTTTTTAATCATTATTTATTGTTTATGTTATAATTATTTCTTTAAACATTTTTATATCCTACTTATAAGTGGTAGTTTTGATTTATTGTTGCTACATGTTACACTAAATTTTTGGAATCATTTAAATGTTAGTTTGGTATTATCAATCATTTAAAGTGGATGTCTTGATTTATTATATATGAATATATCATAATATTAATATTTTGGTACCATTTAAATGTTAGTTTGGTTTTACCAACCATTTAAAGTGGGAACCTTGATTTATTATTTACAAATATATATATAGCACAGTAAATACTTAACAACATTTATACGTTTTAGTATATATTATATACTTATAAGATAATAAAATATAACATAATATAAATATGATTATTTAATATATTGAAACCATTTTATTAAGTGGATTTCAATAATGTTTGTTAATGTTAACTTTATTAAAATACCAAGAGTGGATACTCTAATCTCAACTACTTAAATTAAAATTTAAACAACTAAAATTACCAATTAAAGATTCAAACAATTAAAAGAAAAACAAAACAAAACAAATGGACATTGTAGTGGACTTGTAATTATCTTAGCTTCTCTGTGGATACGATATTTGGACTCACCGAATTATACTACTTGCGGACAACCTGCTCTTGGGAGTACAACAATCAAAGTCGCAACAAGTTTTTGGCGCCGTTGCCGGGGAAGTATAATTTAATTTCAAGTCTATTTAATTTTGTTTATAATTTTTTTTTTCTTTGAATTTTTATTGCTTTTGTGTGTTTTTCTTCTTTTTTTGCATTTTTATGAACATTTGGTCACGTACACTTAGTGGTCGACTCATTCGAAATAACCCTTTATTTTCACAAAACATGGCGGAAGAACCCATCCAAGAAAATGAAGATGAAATTCAATCTCAACATGATCATGATAGACGAAGAACACTTAGAAATCACATGAATCCTACACGTACTCGTGCACCTTCATGTCTAGTTTTTCCCTCTGATGCATCTCATTTCAATTTTAAACCTGGTATTATCCAACTTTTACCCAAATTTCATGGCTTAGATTCTGAAAATCCGTACATGCATTTACGAGAATTTGAAGAAGTGTGCAACACATATAATATCTAAATTGTAGCATGAACATCATTCGACTTAAGCATTTTCCTTTTTCTTTAAAAGATAAAGCTAAAACTTGGCTACAAAATCTTAGATCGGGATCCATTAGAACTTGGGATGAATTGCAACAACAATTTTTAAAAAAGTTTTTCCATCTCATAGAACAAATTCTTTCAAAAGGCAAATCATCGTTTTCACTCAAAAACAAGGAGAAATTTTTTATCAGTGTTGGGATAGATACAAAGAATTGCTTAATCTTTGTCCATATTATGGTTTTGAAATTTGGAGAGTTGTTTCTCAATTTTATGAAGGCTTAACACCTAAAGATAGGCAAATGGTTGAATTTATGTGTAATGGAACATTTGAAGATAAAGATCCAAACGAGGAAATTAAGTATCTCGATTCATTGGCTGACAATGCTCAAAATTGGGACACGATAGGTACAATCGAAACATCAAACAAGATTCAATCTCCCACATCTGATGGAGGTATGTACACTCTCAAGGATGAACATGATCTCCAAGCTAGATTTACCTCTTTGGCAAGAAAAGTTGAGGCACTTGAATTGAAAAAGAATGGTCAATTAAAATCTGTTCAAGAAATTGCGTGTCACATCTGTGATACAAGTGATCATTCTACAAAAGATTGTCCCACTTTGCCCTCTTTTAAAGAATGTCTCTATGAACAAGTCAATGTTTTAAACAATTTCAAAAGGCCAAATTTTAAACCATTTTATCAAAGTTACAATTCAGGTTGGCGAAATCATCAAAATTTTAGTTGGAGGAATGATAATGCGGCACATTTTCACAACCACATTTCCAAAATCAACAAAATTTTCAAAATTATGCACCTTATGTTCCTCCACCTAAAAGGAATTTTGAAGATATATTGAATTCTTTCATTGCAAAACAAGAGTCTATCAATACTCAAACTACTCTTTCTAAATTTGCATCTACACTTAATGTTCATGAAAAAGGTAAATTTCCTTCACAACCACAGCCTAATCTCAAGAATCATTCACAAACTGGAACTTCTAAAACTCAACCGATGGATCAAGTAAAATCTTTTATTACCCTTCGCAGTGCTAAGGTTGTGGAAAAATTCATTCTTGAACCTTGTGAAAATGATGATAAATCAACTACAAAGGGTAAGGAAGTGGAACCCATAACTTGCGAAGAGGAGGATCAACAGACAGTGTCACCACCATTCCCTCATGCATTGAAAAATACAAAAAAATCAAATTTTAATTCTGATATATATGATATTTTTAAACAAGTAAAAATTAATATTCTTTTATTAGATGCAACAAAGCAGGTACCATCATATGACAAATTTTTGAAAGACTTGTGCACTGTGAAAAGAAAATTGAATGTGAAAAAGAAAGCATTTTTTGCCGAACAAGTAAGTGCAATCATTCAAAATAATAATACTTAAAAATACAAAGACTCTGGTTGTCCTACTATTTCATGTATTATTGGAGAACGAAATTTTAAAAAAGCCTTGCTTTATCTTGGAGCTAGTGTGAATTTACTTCCATATTCAGTTTATCAAGAACTCAATCTAGGCGAGTTAAAACCTACTTCGGTAACAATTTTACTTGCCGATAGATCTGTTAAAGTGCCAAGAGGTATGGTAGAAAATGTGTTGGTCCAAGTTGATAACTTTGTATATCATGTCGATTTCGTAGTTTTAGATACACAACCTATCGAAGCTTGTAATGCAATTCCTATAATTTTGGGCCGTCCATTTTTAGCAATTTCTAATGCTCTAATAAATTGCAGGAATTGAATAATGAAGTTTTCATTTGGTAACATGACCTTGGAGCTTAATGTTTTTAATTTTTGTAAGAAACCACATGACAAAGGAGATGAAAGTGAAGATGAAAATCTTATTGAAACTCTTGTGGAAGAAAACATTCAAGAAGGGAATACTCGTGACCAATTATATATTTGTTCGATTAATAATATTTAAAGAAAATATTGAAATTGATCTTGATAATTTTATCATGTATCAGTCCTCACTAGTATCAGAGAAAGAATTTGAGGCAAAATATAAGAACAAAGACGAACCACCCACATTGGAGTTAAAACCCTTGCCAGAAGAATTGAAGTATGCATTTTTTGGTGAAGATGAAACATATCCGGTGGTAATTTCTTCCAAACTAGCAAGTGATCAAGAAAGTAAATTAGTCGATATGCTTAAAAAACATAAAAATGCAATTGGTTGGACACTAAAATATCTCAATGGCATTAATCCACTAATTTGCACTCACAAAATTCAATTAGAAGAAAATGCTAAAATATCCCAACAACCACAAAGGAGATTAAATCCACACATGAAAGATGTTGTGGAAACTGAAGTTCTCAAACTACTTGATGTTGGGATTATCTACCCTATTTCTGATAGTAGGTGGGTAAGCCCAACACAGGTAGTTTCAAAAAATCTGGCATCACAGTGATAAAAAATGAAAAAGGTGAATTGTTAACAAGTCAAGTCCCATCTAGTTGGCGGATGTGTATTGATTATAGAAAATTAAATGATGCCACTAGAAAAGATCATTTTCTATTATCATTTTTTGATCAAATTTTAGAAAGAGTAGCAGGTCATCCCTACTATTGTTTTTTTTATGGATATTCAGGTTATTATCAAATTTCCACTGCACTCGAAGATCAAGAAAAAACTACATTCATGTGTCCTTTTGGAACATTTGCATTCAGAAGGATGTCATTTGGTTTATGCAATGCCCCAGCAACATTTCAAAGATGTATGCTAAGCATTTTTAGCAACATGTTTGAAAATTGTTTGGAAATTTTCATGGATGATTTAACTGTTTTTGGGAATACATTTGATAATTGTCTTGAAAATTTGGAAAAAGTTTTAAAAAGATATGAGGAAAGAGGTCTTATTTTAAATTGGGAAAAATGTCATTACATGATTACTTCTGGGATTGTTTTGGGACATGTTGTATCATCTCATGGAATTGAAGTGGATAAAGCAAAGTTGATGTCATTCCAATTTACCCCGTCCCAAAATCATTAAAGAAATTCGCTCATTTTTGGGACATGCTGGATTTTATAGGAGGTTTATAAAGGACTTTGGTTTAATCTCTAAATCCATTTGTAACCTCTTAACAAAAGACACTGCATTTGAGTGGACTCAAGAATGTCAAAATGCTCTTGATAAAATCATTCGACATTTAACATCAGCTCCTATCATACAACCTCCTGATTGGTCTGTACCATTTGAAATCATGTGCGACGCGAGTGATTATGCAGTCGGTGCAGTATTGGGTTTAATAAGAAATGGTAAGCCTTATGTGATATATTATGCAAGTAGAACTTTAAACAATGATCAAATGAATTACTCCACAACTAAAAAATAACTACTTTCTGTAATATTTGCATTAAATAAATTTCGTTCTTATTTGATTGGATCAACAACTATTGTGTTTACTGATCATTCTGCTATTAGATATTTATTGACCGAACAGGATGCAAAGCCACGACTGATACGATGGATTTTGTTGCTCCAAGAATTTGACATTTTAATCAAAGATATAAAAGGAACCGAGAATGTCGTAGCTGATCATTTATCGATACTAGCAACAGGATCATCTTGTGAAATGACACCAATTGATGATAATTTTCTTGATGAACATCTATTTTCAGTTACTACTACACCTTGGTTTGCTAACATAGTAAATTTTCTTGTGACAGGAAAAATGCCACCGCAATGGAGTTCCCAAGATAAAAAAAAAATTTTGAATGAGGTAAAAAACTTTTATTGGGATGATCCGTATCTGTTCAAGTATTGTTCAGATCAAATTTTTCGACGTTGCATACCCGACAATGAGGTAAGTAGTGTCATTAAATTTTGTCATTCAGAAGCATGCGGAGGACAATTTTCTTCAAAGAAAACGGCTGCAAAAATATTGCAGTGTGGATTTTATTGGCCCACTTTGTTTAAAGACACCCACGAAATCTGCAAGATCTGTGAAAATTGTAAAAAATTGGGTGCGATTTCAAAAAGAAACATGATGCCTTTGAATCATATAATTGAAATTGAAATCTTTGATTGTTGGGAAATTGATTTAATGGGACCTTTTCCACCGTCGTTTGGATACTTGTATAGTTGATTATGTTTCCAAATGGATAGAGGCAATTTTATGTCGAACAAATGATCATAAAATCGTCATCAAATTTTTGAAAGAAAATATTTTTAGTAGATTTGGAATTCCTTGAGCCATGATAAGTGATGGGAGAACTCACTTTGTTAATAAACTATTTGATTCATTAATGGAAAAATATGGTATTACTCACAAAGTAACTACTCCTTATCATGCTCAAACAAATAGACAAGTTGAATTAGCTAATAGAGAGATAAAGCAAATTTTGGAAAAAACTGTTAACCCAAATAGAAAAGATTGGTCTCTGCAACTTAATGATGCACTTTGGGCATATCGAACAGCTTTTAAAACATCATTGAATATGTCTCCATATAGGTTGGTTTACGGAAAACATTGTCATTTGCCTGTGAAATTGCAACATAAAGCTTATTGGGCGATCAAAACTTTTAGTTCAAGCATGGATGAGGCCAGCAAATTGCGCAAATTGCAACTTAATGAACTTGATGAACTCAGAAATGATGCGTATGAGAATTCAAGGATTTATAAATCAAAAATCAAATCATTTCATGATAGAAAAATTCTTAGAAAATCATTTGAGATGGGTAAAAAAGTTTTGCTTTATAATTCTCGACTTCACTTATTCCCAGGAAAATTACGACCAAGATGGACATGCCCATATATTGTAAAACATGTGTATCCTTATGAAGTTGTGGACATTGAAAATTCTAAAAATGGTGATGTTTTTAAAGTAAATGGACAAAAGCTTAAACCATTTTTAAAAAATAAAATCTTTAACGAAGAGTTTATTTCTCTTTTAGATCCTTGATTTTTTGTGTTGCAATTAATTTTGTTTTTTTTATTTCAGGTTTCCTTAATCTTTTTATTTTTCCGGTTAAATGGCAGATAACGGTACTCCGTGGCTCTCATAGTCGGTTTAATCAGTTTCTCACAATTGCTGATACAAAAATTTAAAAAAATCATTTCTTTTCTTTTCAAAATGAATGAAATTCTCTCAAAAATTTGTAAATATTTTCCCTCTTTTTCTGAAAATGTTCTAAGAAAAATTTATACAGGTAGGTGTGAAAGATTGAGATTGCTAATGCGAAAAGGAATTCCATAAGATATTCTTCTTGTAATAGAAGCTAAGGTCGGATTAGGAGGAGAATTTCCACAGTCATTACTCATTAGGTATATGCCTGGATTAGGAAAAAGTACTTATGCAAAAAAACGAAGGGCCAAAAGTTTAGGGGTTTGTCATAAGTGTGCAAAATGGACTTGTGACAAACGATGCAGATCTTTGGGATGTGTTTCCAATAACAAAGAAGATAAATTTGGTTTCATTAAGAATGGGCTGAGTAAGGAGTCTTTAGATAACATCTTATTGACTTTTGAGACGCATTCTAGTGTACACATGTATATTGAACTTCTCCGTTTATGGAAACAATTCCAAGATGAGCGTCATCGTAGTAGTCTTGGGAATCCGGTTAAAAAAGACCATGTTTGCCAATTTATAAGAAAATTGGATGGGAAGCATATCCTCGACTCATAGAAGATGTTGAAGCTGTTTCTGAACGTAAAACCAAAGGAAAATTGTGAGCCACAATCACACTGCTGTTTATATGCATGTGTGTCATTATTGTTTTTACTGTTTATTCTGCTTACAGCTGTGACCCATAGTTTTGTCATGATAACATATTACCCCTATAATATCTCTCATCTTTCTCTCTATTTTCGTAGACCAAAAAGAAAATAAAAACATGGCTGGATCCTCTGCACAAACATTGAAAATATTTGTGTATTTTGTGGGTTGAGTCCTGGAAAAAATGAAGTATTTGTAAAAGCAGTGAATAATCTTGGAAAGGTATTGTCTGAGAGAAAAATTCACTTGGTATATGGAGGAGGTAATATTGGGTTAATGGGATCTGTTTCAACATCTACTCATCTTGGAGGTAGTCAGGTTTTGGGTATTATTCCTACAGCTTTAGCTAAAGGAAATATTACAGGTATTACGATTGGGGAGGAATTAAAAGTTTCTTCTATGTATGAAAGAATCACTAAAATGATTGAAAATTTTGATGCTTTTATTGCACTACCAAGTGGTTTTGGTACATTAGAAGAAATTTTTCACATTGTTTCTTGGGCGCAACTTAATATCCATAATAAACCTGTGGGCTTGTTGAATATCAATAATTATTATAACAGTTTGTTGACATTTCTTGATAAAGCTGTAGAACAGAATTTCATTTCAGAAAATTCACGACGGATGCTCATTTCTGCTCCGACTGCCGACCAATTATTTGATGATTTGGAAGCTTTTGTTCATAAGCCTGATCCGATGATAACAAATATTAATTGGTCGCAATCAAGCAGTAAGAAAAGAAAGTTGGATCATTGATTCAAAAGTCGTGGATTGGTTTGCGTTTGTTTCAGTTTGTTATCTTCAATAAAATTTCAGGTGATATCTCTTTCATTATCTACTCTTAATTAATAGTTATTTTGACATTATGAACAATTTCATATTCTGATTGGGGGAGAACAAACTAATAAAAAAAACTTAAAAAAATTAATTAAAATATATATATTTATATATATATATTTAAAAAATATTATTTTAAAATAAAACCATATTTATTGTTTGTATCTTAGTAATTTTTGCAAAAATATCATACATTATATGTTTGAAAGGTTTAAATTAGAAAATGTATAAATCTATATAAGGGTGTTTAAATTTTTATTTGAAAAAAAGTCAATTTTAATATTCTGATCACTATAAAAATATGATTTATGAAATTTTTTTGAGTGATTAATCATTGTAATAAAATCAGTTATTAAAGTATATGGCCCAACATATACCTGATAAGAGTGCCTAAAATTTTTAAACTCACACATATTTTGTGAGTGAGTGGAGAGGATTGAGAAAATAGCTTGCGAGCCTTTATTGATCATGAGAGAGGCTATCTATTGTTTCGATCTTGAGTTTTTATTTTGAAAAAAATAATATATGATATTTCCTGAAGAAAAATAGAAAGAGAAAAAAAGAAGATGTTGAATATCTATGTAATTTTAAAATTATATGCTACGACCCATTTATCTCTCATAAAAAAAAGAAAAAAAATAGAAAGAGAGAAATATATTGTACAAATTAAATAATTATGTGGTCAAGAAGCATAAACTTAATCTGATTCCATGATGTTATGAAAAAAAAGATTAGGAAAAAATATATAATAAGAACAACTAGATTTTGAATAAATGAATTTCTTATCTTTTGATTAGTTTGGCTCGTTTGTCTCTGCATTTTGTAAACTATTTTCCTGATCATTTATCTGTATTCCAACTCCATGAGAGAAATCGTTCCCATAAATTGAAACATTTATTAACCTGTGAGAATATGGAGTTGAGACTCTTACTAAGAATTTCTGAAGGCTATGTACATTTAACTACCTGAAAATAAGCTTTGAATTGATCAGCTCAGATTATTTCATAAATTATAATTATGATGATCTTGATATAACTTTGACAGTTTTCAAATTTAATTTAAACACTTGGATAGTTCTGATTACATCTCTATTTAAATTAATCAATATATTTTGTATTGCTATTAACGCTTAAATTACTAGGAACTAGCAATAAGCTGCTTGGGGGTGTGATAAACATAAAAATTGTACATTAATTATATGTTTTATAATATAAATTTATAGTTTTTGTTTTATTAAATGTTTAAATATTATATATTTTATAATAAATTGTATAAAAATTAAGTTGTTGTGTAATTATAAGTTTTTACTATTTTTACAAGTTCGATAAAACAATAATAACCTTGACGTTGCAAATGGGATTAAGATGATTCTTAGACCTGTAGAAAGTTGATGATATTGGTGACAAGCATGAAATAAAATATTCTCACAATTGGGATCAAATTAAACAACAAATAAAGTTATCGAATGAATGACAGTTTTACCATGCTCTAGCATTTTGACCATATATCTCAAACTATTTGGTCAAATGGTTAAAAAGAAATACCACAATTCAAACAACTCAATTATCTACATGTTTTGTTTTATATGGAAAAGAAAATTCGGATAAGAAGATTTTCAAAAGTGATGTGTATGATGACATAATTTATTGGAACACCAATGAAGACTTATGGGTAAAAAATAATATTTTATTTGTGGTTGTCTCCCCAAATTTGGCTATAAATAGGGGTACATTGTAATGTATTAAGATATCCCTCATTTTATGAACAAACCTTTGAGTTCATAATATTTCTCTCTTTGTTTTTCCTTTACTTCTTTATTTAAATATAATTAGCATATTAATTTCATATTCAAAGTTTTACGCTTTGAATAATGAGTAGCTAACTTCCCAAAGCTGAGATGAAAATGTGAAACTATTGACATGATAATAAGGTTATTAAAATGTAAGAATCTATGTTTTATATTATTTAATCATTATTTATTGTTTATGTTATAATTATTTCCTTAAGCATTTTTATACCCTACTTATAAGTGAAAGTTTTGATTTATTGTTGCAATATGTTACACTAAATTCTTGGAATCATTTAAATGTTAGTTTGGTATTACCAACCATTTAAAGTGGATGCCTTGATTTATTATATATGAATATATCATAATATTAATTTCTTGGTACCATTAAAATGTTAGTTTGGTTTTACCAACCATTTAAAGTGGGAACCTTGATTTAGTATTTACAAATATATATAGTACAATAAATACTTAACAACATTTATAAGTTTTGGTATATATTATATACTTATAAGATAATAATATATAACATAATATAAATATGATTATTTAATATATTGGAACCATTTTATTAAGTGAATTTCAATAATGTTCGTTAATGTTAACTTTATTAAAATACCAAGAGTAGATCCTCTAATCTCAACTACTTAAATTAAAATTTAAACAACTAAAATTATCAATTAAAGATTCAAAAAATTAAAAAAAAAAACAAAACAAAACAAATGGACATTGTAGTGGACTTGTAATTACCTTAGCTTCTCTGTGGATACGATATTCGGATTCACCGAATTATACTACTTGTGGACAACCTGCTCTTGGGAGTACAACAATCAAAGTCACAACAAATTCCTCACACACAATCACTCACACATATACAAGAGACTTGAACTTCAAATATTAGTTGAGTGAGTCTTCACACAAAGACGTAAAACAATGTGTTTGTAGTCTTTGCATATGAGACATTAAACAATATGCTGATTGTTAGGTGATTTCTACAATCTTGAGTGCTAGGAGTTCTAGTTGGGTGCTGCTCTTCCGAATCGGGTTTGTACAAGTAGTTGAATAAATCAAAGTCTTCTAGTGGATCCTTCCAAAGGGGAAAAAGAGGTGATGTAGGAGCATTTGAAATCTCCAAACATCCATAAACAAATTTGTGTCTATTTGTTTATTGCATTTACTTATCATTTTCATAGTTTTAAAGATACATTGTTGAAGCATTTTATGTGTTCTTCAAATACCAAAATATTGCATACAAAGTGTTTGATAAAATGCTTTAACTAAAATATTTTTACTCATTCAACTTGTATATATTTTAAATGTTTTACAAAATATTTAATCGGTTTCTAAGAAGGATTATTTCGAGTATCTTCCGCTTGGTTTGAACATCAAACTCGATTTAATTCATCGGTGTTCAATATCTCAAGAACCGAGCTATTGTAGCTCAACGATGATCCCCATAACCGATTCTATCAATATTTTTCCTGAATATCTCTGGTCTCCGTTCCTCGTTCGAGCGCGAAAATGCGAATTAAAATCCTAATGAATGAAACTTTAAAATAGCCACCTATCCATGCCAACCATGAAATAAATGCATAAAATCAATACACATATTTAAATAAAACTCTAGATTGCATGCACTCAGGTTACGTAGTTCGAATTTTCCTAGACCTTACAGAAGATATTACCATTACCCAAAGACAACTCCACATCATACCCTTCACTTATTCGTCTATGTCATTCCATCCATCTAACGTATATGGCACAAATTTCTTTATCATGCAACTTAGAAAAAAAGTGTACTTCACTGAATTATCTACAATCGGTTGTACTAACTCATCATGCTCCAGCTTTTTACAATGTGTTGGCCAATAACCATTTTCAACTTTAATGTACCCTGTCTTTTTTTCAAAATTTTGTTGTCATCAATTGGTTCTTTACCATGCAAATCTTATGATGAATTTAGGTAAATTGTTGGAGTTCATTCTCGATAACATATTAGATAATTAGTATAAAATAGCAAAAAGAGATTGATGAGTGTAGTGTACTAAAATAAACCAAGATTTAAATTAGAATAAAATATCACCTAAATTTCATCTACATATGCTTTGCTGTGTTTTTGCTCTTTTTGCTCATCTTTTGAATGCTATGTAATGACCTAATCAAACATGTAATATGACATGATGCATCGCTAAAAATAAACGTGCAAAATAAACAAACATGATGCATCGCAAAAAATAAACATGCAAAATATACAAACTGACAAATATATTGTAATAGTAAATAAAGAGTTACGTGAATTTCAAAAGAACATTTCCCAATCAAAATAAATAAATTTAAATGAGTTCAGCGATGGCTCCGACACTGGATATGGTGGAACCGGTGATCGTGAAATGGGACATTGAAGCCACTGCCTTCGGGTGAGTTACCTCTTTGTTCAACGATAACAAAAAAGATAAAAATATTTCATCAAATATTAGTGAATCAATAGGGAGTTCGGTTTTCTATCAATCAATTGGACACCAGCAATCACACATTCCTCATTAAACATGATGAAATTAGATGTAAGCTTCCGAAAACAGATTGCAGATGATGAATCTAAAAACCACAAAAACACAAGAGAGAGTAAAGACAACCTTCTTGTCGCGCTTGCTCTCCTTACGAGCGTGAATGCTTTGAAATATTTAACCTCAGAAGATCTTCGCTTGAATTCGTGACTAGAGAAAGAGTACTGATGGGATCAACGTATCAATTTTTCCCTCACTGTTTTCTTGTGCGAGAGATGGTGGGCTCAATTTTCCAATTTTCATTCGTCAATTGTTACTTAAAATCATTTTTAAAAAAAAAATTGTTACCTAAAATCCTATAATAATTGATAAAGTTAACAATGCAACTAAAAAATTGGTAGTAATGCAATTTGCTCTCCTGTGAGGAAAATTCTATGCACGGACTGAAGGGTCTAATGTTTCTCTACATGATCAAATCAAACTTTAATATATGGATTTTGCGTGATATTATTTTCTACTCAAATACAACACAAGCATCACTATAGCTACAATATGCATTAAAATTTCCGTTTTCAAGACAAATCCCTTCAAATTTTAAATGAATGATTGATTTTTGTTGTTTAACAAACGGTCATCACACATCAAGAAAAATAGAAAAAAATAGAAGTGTACATCATAAAATTATAGGACAAGATTAATCACAACAAAGTAGATGCTATGAAACAGTTTCCATAATATATAAATTAAGCAGCAGATAAAATGAAGACCAACTTATTATGGACACTGTCAAGGCTCTTATTCAGGACATATTTTAAAAAAAATTTGAGGATGATGATAAATCTTGACAACGAAAATAAAAGCTTGAACCACACTAATGAAAAACGGATGACCACGCCCATATTCACGTGTATATCTTAAATCATCAAATTTTGTGTATGTCCAGTTTACCAGTGACACAATATTTGACCTCCACATATTTTAAGGCAATAATAGTACAGAAGGTAGGCTAAACATCACGAATGGTTCAACATATTTCACAAAGCAAAAATCAGCAGACTGCTCACCAAATTTAACTTTGATGCTTCTTTGACTGAACAAAACAAAATCATTGAATTATTTAAACGTTAAAAGTGAAGTCACATGTCAAAGCACACTTTATAAGAGGAATTATAATCTTAAAGAATTAGTTAAACAACGTTGCAACCACAAACTAATGCTGCAACCACAATACTGAAATACTAACCATCCATTATTTGGATTCCTGTGAACTTAGAATATTTTTTTCTGGCTACTCATTTACAGAAAACTATCACCCAAAAATATTCAAAGAAACAATCTGTCAGTTGATAATCTTGCAGATGGAGGATTTGGAACATCTCCAGCTGAAGTTAAATATTTCAAAGCATTCACTCCATCCCATGAAAAGAAAAAGAAGAGGATATAAGTCCAACTGAAAGCAACCTTTCTAATGAAAAATTGGAACTTTTCCTTCAAGATTTTGTCTCAACTCGGCAAACAAAGTCCACACTCCCCAAGATCAGAAACCCATTAAATGATTCCCCTTTATCTCCAACAGAGTCAAAAGAAAAAAATCTTCACTCTTTATTATCACACTGATTAATATCAATCTACAATTTTTTAAAAGTTCAAACTAAAACTCTTTAAAAACAAATTTTAAAAAACTTTTCGTTAATCCTTCGAACTCTTGCCAGAATGCAGTTAACTTGAATAAGAGCGATCTTTGTGCATCGGGTTCTGCATAACAAGAAGATAGACAGTCATGTGCCGAGAATAGGGATTCCTTGTTTGATTGTGGTGCTGGTTGTAGCAGTTCTGAATGTTGCTGTGATGTGCAATGGAGGGGATACAAGCAGTTTCATGAGAAAAGTTGAGAAAAGCGGCTCAATTTCTTGCTCTGTTCGTTGTGCGATAGCTGATGGGATTCTCAAATTCTTGTTCGTTGTGGTAGAAGAGATCGAAAAAAGGGTAAGAAGAATGAGATGGTTTCAGTCATAACAGGGCAAATGAGATTTAGGGACTTGGCGCCTGCTTATAAATAACCAAAAATATTAACAGCACGCTGTGTGCTGCAAATATTAAATTTATTTTAGAACTATTAACAACGAATGACCCATTGTTGATAAGAAATTTTAACATAACATGGAATGGCACACCGACAATGATAAATTGGTAGCGTGCTTTTATTGTGCGATGTTGAATCGCTTTTTTGTAGTAGAATCTGATTCAGGAAAAGCTGCTTCTGCTCTTGCAAATCTTTCTCTCATCGCCTAAGTGCGAGCAACTCTAACTTCTGCTTTCTCATCCGGATGAATATAAGAAGGATCAGGAACAGCAGAAGGGCCAACATCAGTAGTATTCAGTGCAAGCTCGGTGCCAGGCTGAGGAATGTCTGAATAAACAATCAGTGCAGGACGTTGGACATCCTCTTCCGTAGCAGTAACAGAAGCCGACAATTCCTCAGAAGCATGAGAAGAGACTGGAAATACTGACACATCAATCATCTGCATTATCAGTGCTTCTGATATAATCGGAACCTCAGAATGATGAGTCTCGGGATGAGACAGTGGTGCTGACACTTGTTCTTCGGCAGAGGATCAATCACATCATCAGTAGAGAGAGTCACTTAGGCAATTGAATTGACAACATCATCCATGGCGGATAATGCTAGATCTCTGGTTGAGAGAAGAGAGGACTGTTGAGGTTGCACAGTAAAAATAACAACAGACGGCGATGGTGCACGAGTATTGGATGAAATATCTCTGGGCGGAGACTTTGCAACTTCCTCTACTAACTTAGCTTTAACGTCCAATCGAGCTTGTGCCTTGGAAGCAACTCTAGCGACAAAATCTACTTCCATCATAAAAGGACCCATCATCAGGGTTAAAAGATCATTGCTGAATTGTTGAATAACTGCATCATCATGGAAATCAGTAGGGTCCTGATGATCATAATTCGCCTTCAATGCAGTGAGCGTTTAACCGAGTTTGGAAACTTTCAGCTTGGCCAAAATATATTCTATTTGGGTCATTGTTGTGGACACGATGTTGGTCCGAGAATGAGTAAAAAACCATGGTCTCATGAATTCTGCTTTAGAAAGGTTCTTCTTATTTTTTTCAAAAACGGGAAATCGAGTAACTGTGTTCATCCATACCCATTCATCGAAATACTCAATCTTGTGATCAACAAAGTCATCGATTTCTTCTATGTGTAGATCGATCTGAGTCTGCATTGAGGATTTCTGAGCTTCATCTTCATCAGCTTCTTCAGCAATTAGTTCAACAACCATTTTGCCTTTGCCTTTTTCCAGTAATAATAGGAGATGAAATAGTCCAGATCTAGTGGTTTCCGGTAGAGGATCTTTAATAACCCCTCCTTTAGGTCTAGAAGAAAATCGAACATTGGAGGATGACCCAGATCTCGATGGAACAGCGGAGAGAGGATGTGTTGAAATGGGTTCTGCTGGTTGAGATTCAATAGATATAAACACTTGAATAATTGGAACAACATCAGTAGGGGATGGAGATACTGATGGTTTAGATAAAATATCAGCAACAAAAATAGTCTTCTTGGGGGCCTTAACCTTCCACAAGTTCCAAATATGAAATACACTTATAAACACCTTTATAAATTATATATTTTTTATCTTCATTAAACGTAATCATCAAATTCAACTCATCTCAACGGGAACACAGAATTCAATATTTATGTTACACAATGTGTCATGGATACATTTAGTTGTGCGTTCACAACTCATGTGGTTCGAGACAACATTCGTTTCTTGTACGAGTTTTTCTTTGTTAGCCTCATTCTGTGCAGCAAACTCTCGATTCTTCAATACATATATCCAGATTAAATCTGCAACCATTGATATATCGAGAGTTGCATATGATTCGATAACTATGTGATGTATCTTTGAGTAATCATAGTGACATCGTATGTATAACTAAGAAAACACTTTTCCACAAAGCGCATGTATTACTTTTGCCAGAGTTTCCTTGCACTATTATAACTCATTAGATCACATAGACTATCAACACTCGTAGGTGAGCAGTGAATCCCAACTACAAAGCATCGGATCCTACGCACATCGGACAGAGTTCTAAATGGCGGTCGAGGCGGCCGCCTAGGCGGTAGCAACCCTGGACCGGGCGCCTACGCATGAGACGGCTGTTTTAGGCGGTCCAAGCTATACGGCGGTGGGCAGGTGGTCGAGGGCGGTGGGCAGGCGGTCGAGGGCGGTGGAGGCAGCGAGCAGGCCGGCCAGGTGAGGCAGTCAACATTTTTAAGTTGTAGTCAACAAATTTTAAAAATCTAGTCAAAACCAACTAATTTTAAAACTCAAAATCCTAGTTATTTAAATCAACCCCACTTTCTTTTTTTTAACTTCTGGACTTCTCACTCCTTCTCACTATCAACCACTAAGCCCACCACACAAACCGCCCGCCGCCGCCGCCACCAGCAAGAAACTCTAGGTTAGGCATTGTATATTTATTATTTAACATATTTTTTTATAATATTTCATATTTTGTGATTTCAAAAAACAAATTTATTTTTTTTCTATTATTATTGATTTATTGTTGAATATTAATGGCGAAAAAGGATAAACAACCGGAGTTGGAATTTAAACCAAAGTCTAATGATATTGTTTGGGAATATGGGGTGTTGTATAAAAAAGAAAAAAATGATTGGATCACATGCAAGTTGTGTAAGAGACCTATTATAGAAGGAGTTTATAGGATGAACATCATATTGCTGGTATTGTAGAACAAGTTGAAGCATGTTTTAAAGCATCCGATGAGGAGTTTATATATTTATTTGCACATTATCTAGATGATATTATATTGTATGAAGCTTCTTTAAGTTTAAACATTATTTAATTACTCATCTTACATAAAAAATAATGACTATTTGTGATTATATAACGTGATTATCCACTCAACAAGTGATAACAACTTGAAAAGTCCGAGAGAGGTATGTTAAGTGATTCATCGTATGATAACTCACTGTGTTTTTGACATTTTCGTGCTCCTACCAATCAAACATTATACACCACATCATAGATGCTAGTCTCAAGCTCAAGCGACCTATATTCTTATTTTAGACGGCTGAATCAACTAAAAATTAGAAACACATTTAGATATACATAAACTTGTAAACAAATTTCATGATCACTATCATATGCTTCTAACTTTAGGAACTAAAGGATAATAAAGAATATTTTGAAGGGTTATTCAATGCTTCCCATAAGAGATATAGATATATGTAAAAATGAAATTGAAATATATTTTTGTGCATTACACAAAAACATCTTGTCCTGATGCAACCACATAAACCAACCCTGTCAATGTTATAATTATCTAATAAGTGAAATATGTTAATAATGAAATTGAAATATATTTTTGTGCATTACACAAAAACATCTTGTCCTGATGCAACCACATAAACCAACCCTGTCAATGTTATAATTATCTAATAAGTGAAATATGTTAATAATTTTGATGTAGCAAAACTGAGCGATATTACTGACGACATCCATTTAGAACAATAATGTGTTTCAACCATATAGCCAATACCAAGGAGCGATAGAGACCATCAAGGAAACTGTGACCCAAAGTATTCCCTCCTCAAATCTTGCTCATGTGATCTTTAATCGATTTTGCTACACTGACACAATTAGCCGGGTGACCAAATAAATAAAAATGAGATACTAACAATAGCCACAAAAACATCAAGAAACAGGCGTATTTGAAATTAGGAAAATTATCATGCTTTTATTTCCAAATTATCATACAAAATTATAAATCATTAATGGTGATGATCAGACTACCATTGAACATTTCGCCTAAGTAGAAATAGACAGGAACCAGTGACAGGAGGATTTCGGTCTTCCTTCTTCTAATAACACCCAAGCTTGACTTCGGTCTTCCTTATTCTAATAACACCCAAGCTAATACATCCAAATTACTTCAAAATTAGATACGTTTCATTGCTAAAACATACCATGTATGATGCAGAATTTCAAGGGACCAAAACACAGACTTCTGCTTTGCAACTTAGAATATTTGGGTCACACACCATACCACAACAAGCTTGACAAAACTGCAGCAAACATCTAACAAATTTGCAATATTACATTATACACATTAATAAAAGAAAAAGGAAAAAAACAGCATTCCCTTAAAAGTTGCTACAAAATACAGCGACTTCTGCAATGAAGATCAACTGCAAAAAAATCTAATATATTGTCCCTGTGGAGAACACACAAATGATACTTCAAGATAACCTTATCCAATATCGTACCTGGCAACGCTGTGAATAATCATTAATTTTTCCTAGTTTTCTTCCATCTCCGCCTATCATCACTATCAGTCTCACTTTCGCTATCACTCGAGCCAGATCTCGATTCTGTCTCCGTACCAGAACTTTCAGATTCATCATCTGATTCTGATATAGCTTTCTGTTGTTGCATGATGAGTCGTGGCATGTTCTTGAGATACTCTCTCAGATTTTCTGTGATTCCACCGAGCCCAATGGAAGTGAAAAAGTTGATCGCGAATCTAGTGTTTTTGGGAGTATCCCGAGGAAAGATAGATTCAAAAGAATCTTGCATTGTGGGCTCACTGAGACGCTCGTTAAGCAAGCGAATGCCAAGGTGCTCAGATAATTCCTGCAGTGAGAAGTCTTAAAAAGTAAAATTTTGCATCATTTGGTCAAAAGTTCAAAATAAGATGCGCACACAGGCAAATAAATATATAATCTGCCAAGCATGTTGTTCAAGTTCTTCACTTTTGTTTCTTGCTCTCTACATAAACCATCGACCGCAAGATAACAAAAACTTGTACCTTTGAGTTTTCAATTAAGATTTAAAAAAAACTGCAAAATCTACCTTTATTTGTCTATAATCTTCAATAATTACAGGAATAATGTGTCCAGAGTATCCTTACAAAGAAGCAAACAATACGAATATACAACATTCAACCGATAATAAAATCAAACAGCAAGAAAAACAAAAAATAGGGTGATAGCAGTAAGAGAGATATTAATGTAATCGTACCTGGAAGAGAATTTTAATGAAAATACGGGAAGAAGAAGAAGTGTCCTCTTCAGTCAACCGGATGTAGGACAGAACATCCCACGGAAGCGCATCTGTGCCTAGTAAATGGGCAAAAAACTTCGCCACATTCCGTAATTTATTGGTCTCCAGTCGGTGAATCATGGAATACTGTTGAACAAAACACTTTTCAAAGTTTTCTTGATGGACCTTGTTTATCATACAAAACCGCTGCCCAAGAAGTCCGTAATAACGGAGGTATGTTCTTTCCTGACTGCAACACTCCAACAACATAATGCACAACTCCATCTGCGCAGAAAAAACCGACAACAAAAAAGGAAAGATATCAACATGCAATATATGTAACAATTTAATAAGCAGTGCATAACATATAACATTTCAAGAGACTAATCGCCCACTTGTCATCCTCAGGTTTTCAGATATACCCTGGGAAGTAAATAATTCCAAAAAACAGCACTTCTCTAAGATCTAGTAAGCCACACCAAAACTTGACCACGCGTAACATACAGATTGCTATTCTTGCCACTTCGAAAATTTGGTGAAGCATGAAATTATAGCCTCCCAACAGTAGGGACATCGATTTAGGTTATGTCATGACACATAAAAACAGGTCACATAATTCAGAAACTCCTCGACTTCCCTAGTACTGCCTAACAAAAGATAAAACAAGGGGAATTCGTCCATCTAATGATGTTAAACACCACTTGTATGTTGTTGTATCTTGTCTCTTCAAATCGACTGCGTAACAGCCAAAACCGTAAGTACCCATCATTAGCATGGGACCATTATGAGGGTTAAAGTCATGCTCCAAGTCTCCTTGAATCATTACTTATGACACATTAGCAATACACTACACGTGATGTTTTTCATCAAAAAGACGAGACAAGATATAGAGATCATATAGCTCACCTCTTGCCCAGGATCTAATTTGATTTTGAGTAGCTTATGTCCAGCTTCTTCAAAATCAACACTGGACATAATCGTCAAATAGATAGTTCTTCGAAGATTGACCAAATTTGTCTCTGTCTCATCTGTTATTTTCATCTGCTCTTCGTCTTCTTCCTCAGATTCTTCATCATCATCCTCATCATCTAAGTCTGCTGCATCAGAATTAGCTTCATCCTCAGATTCTTCACCAAGTATTTGCTTCTTTAATTCTTCGTATCGCTTCTCATTCTCTGAGAATTGGGGATCCGTCTTGAAGATATCTGCAATTAAATTAAAATATAAAAAACATTCAGGTTCAATATAAATGAAAATGAAAAAGTATCAGATGAAGAGCGGATTATCATCTTGATATACCTAAAGCAATCTCGGGATCAATTTCATCCAGTAGAGAGATCTCATGAGTCAGTTGATCTTCATGCTCCACCAAATCCAATTCTGGTCGAATGGCTGGATATCCCTGAAAAAGGTGCATCATGAAAGAGTTTTAATTCAAAGGAATTTAACATTTAAAAGAAATACACTAGATTTAATGTGTTCTATCTCCACGAAATACAATTTTGAATGAGATCTCACTTGAAACTTCGCCTTTCGCAATGCAAAGAGACCTTCGATAATAAATTGGACCCGTTTATCAATTTCTCCTTCATGAAGAATACCACGTAATCGCTCAAATATGCCTGTTGAGTGAAAATCCAAAATGCATTACAAAAATATGCATAACGGCGTTTGAAGTGGCACAACATGTCAACAAAAAATTGAAGATGCTATTGCATATAATATTTTTTACCATCCAACAACACATTATACGAAAGCTATACCATTCAAATATCAGACAAAAGACACCAGTACTATTGCATACAATACTTTTTACCATCCAACAACACATTGTACAGAAGCTATACCTATCAAATATCAGACAATCTAAAGACACCAGTGCTATTGTATACAAAAAATTTTAACATCCAAAAACACATTGTACAGAAGCTATACCTATCAAATATCAGATACTCTAAAGTCACCAATGGTTAGTCAGACTTGCAGAAGCTAACATAAAATTCAGGAGCGATGCAGATTCAGATTCCATATTAAAAGTAAAAACGAAATATTTTCAAAAAAAAAAGATCCATAAAAGAGCTAAAAAAAACCATAAAATGAATTTTCATGAAATATAAGTTAACCAATAAAAATTTCTCAAATTAAATGAGAGCTATAGAAACATAGAGCCAGCTAGCACCAAGATTCTGTAATTCATAACAGATTTTTATATCCTTAGATTAGATGGCCAATAAAACAAGATTAATTTTGGTCAGCTGAATGCAAATTAACAAGCTAGAAATGACCATATGCCAACTCCAGTTTTAATTCAATCTGATTCTATAATATACATCAACAAATTCTATAATATACATCAACAATAAAAGAATTGTCGGAACAAATGACAATAGCTTCTCTACACAATAATCCAGTCAAGCTTATGAAATGAAGATTTCATACCTACCACACTTATATGTTGTTATATGCCCCAAGGTGACTATTGCCCATTCTTTATGCCAGACCAAACAGTATTTTCATCTCATTGGAAAACCTCCAGCTTTAACAATTCTTAAGGAAAACTAATTTCAAGCACAACATGAAGCATGTATATTCAGATTTTAATTACAACCTACGAGCATTTTGGACTTTTGGATAATACAAAATAGAATAAAAATTAAAGACAAGAGAATAATCAACATCATTCACCCATTAAAGCTTAAAAATGAGTTTGAGCTTTAAGTAATTATATGGCTATCAAATTATACCCTAACCAAGATATCACTGACAAAATCACAAAAAAGAGCCATAAAAGTAATCATCAACGCCTTAAAAATCATACTAAAAACAGAAGTTACTATTATAATGTGAAAAAAGTAGAAGCGCCACATTGCATAAAACTGGGCTTGCTAGTACTCACCATGCAAACCTCGAGGAGAAAGGTCCTGCAGCATTGCGCCACACTCCGTAACAAACCCAACAGCCACTTCGACGCTATCATCGGTAGGTTTTTCTAACAATAATGTCAGCAGCTCAAGAGCAATAAGCTCGTGAACAACTTGCTGGTTCACCAGGTGCGCAATAAATTTCACTGCAGCAAGAAGTTGGGGCTGCCAAAAAGTTTCACCATCATCAGAGCTAACACTAAAGAATCACATATTGTTTAAATGACGAAACTTGAACCAATGGAAGACAAATAAAATAAATTGAAGCATGAACCTTATCATTGCGTTTAAATGCCCTCTGGAGCTGCAAAATGATCCTCCTCAACAAAAGATCACCAACTTCAGGGAACTTGGTATTAACCACAGCAACCAATCCTGCAAACACGTCAGTGAAGCCTGGAGAAGCCATTTGAGATTTCATACATGAACGACAAAATAAACCCCTCCCTCTAATCAGATTCTCAGCAAACAACTCGGGAATAATATTCTTCAGATTAGTAGCATTCACTTTATTAACCAATCCATTAATACTCTTCCTCAATGCATCCCACGTCATTCTCTGATATTCAATGCTGCTTTTATCTTCGATATCCTTCATCATTCTGGCCAATTTAAATGGCGGTATATAAACCCCTCCACTCCTCCCCAAATTAGCAGCCATGTCCGTGCCAACGTTCTTCTTAGGTTTTTCCACTTTATCAGCCTCAGTTGGCCTCAAATCTTCCCCTTTTTTATTCGTACTCCTACTCTCTTCTTCTCCTCCATCCTTATCCTTCTCTTTTCTCCCCCTGTCCATATTAACATCATCATCGTGCAGCCTCTCTCTTTCTCCCCTTTGGTCCCTTCTCCCCTTTCTCTTGTGATCCTCTTTGCTACCAAACTCCGCATGACCATCCTCTCCACCTCTATACCGCCTTTTCTCATCATCATCCTCACGTTCACCTTCATTTCGCCGTCTCTTATCCCTTCTATCACTCTCTGAAACCCTATCCCTCTCCCTTCCTTTGTGGCCATTTTCAGCATCTTCTTCCGTATAATTTCTTTCCCTCCTCCGACCAATTGTCCTATCATCCTCATCATCCACACCACGGTCTGGATATTTCCTCTCCCCACGCCTTTCACCTTTCCCACGCTCCTCATCCTCACTCCCATTTTGACGCCTCCTCCTGCCTCTTTCAGAATCGCTACCCTGATACAAATCCCTTCTTCCGTAGCTCCTATCTTCCTCCCTTTTTCTACCCAATTTTTTAGCATCAACTCCAACCTTCCTCTCTTCCCCATCACGCCTCACTTCTCTTCCCGAACTTTCACTCCCCGAATCCTCCACTCTCTCCCGCCTCTTTCTCCTGTCTTCATCCGAACTCTCTCCGTACCGACCCCTAATTTCCTGCTTCTCATCCTTGCTGCTAGAATCATGTCTCCTCGCCATTCTTAACACGACAAAATGTCAAAACCTAATTTTCGAAAATAAAAAATCTTCAAGCTACGCCCTCATATACAGGCAACATACAGATTTATGTATCTAAAAGGATTCGTGTGCATAAAATATGATTTTTTACTGTAATACATATAAAACTGTGTTTTAAAAGAAATAGAGACTTTTTGGAAGCTCTATTAATATTTTCGAAAAGTATCATAAAAAAATATTTTAATTACAATCTAATGTGCCTAATGAGCCTATAATACTATGATTATTGGACCTAAACCTTGTATCTTGTTATTTATATTAAAATTAGCCCAAAAACCCTAACCCTTACACACATAAACTCACGTTCCACCCTAGGAAAAACACAAGGATTCTCCATCAGCACTCAACCACACACATCACACGAAATTCTGAAGGAAACTCACGTTTTTTGAAAGGAAATTCAGCAAGGATCTCTCTCCGTCAACGTCCATCGCATCAAAAATTGATTTTCGAACGTAATATACGCAAAGACATGCCTTAATCTTCCTTCAAACATCTTTCACACCATTTTATGTATATTTAATTATCTTTGCATGGAAAAAAAAATAATTCTTTGCATGAAAAACAAGATGCATTACTTGTATTTTCGTTTTTATGACTTTATATCCATAAAAGTAGAGTTCTCTTTTTTTGAAACTCTTCCTAATGATCTACAAAGGGGCTGGCATAGTAGGGGTACTTAAAGGGATGTTTTTCCACGTGTTTAAGAATCCATAGAAGCATGATTCAAGGCTGGAACGTGGGAGGCTAAGGGCTGCACGAATCGTGGGATTAAGGGTGGCTAGTGTTCGACTTTTGGGAGAAACTAGGAAGGGGGCTATGCAAGGGCTTTCCTGGCGAGGGGTTGGGCTCATGAGGGTCCTAGCCATGAGCCATGATGGTCCAAGGACGGCGGGATGGTTCAGGAAGGAGAGGCACTCGTCTAGGGGTCATCAAACCCGCGCGCACGATGGTTAGGGGCCTATGGTGCACGTTTACATTCATGGACCATAGGGGCTGGTCTAAGGGGTTCCTAAAGGATTCGGTCTAGGTCCTAGGAGGGTTGGTCAAGGGCTGGTCCAATTAGTTACGGTTTAGGTTCGAAAGTTTTGAGGATGACATGGGTTAGGGTTCAATCCATATAGGCAGAAAATTTAGTAGCTGATTTAGGCTTCTTCAAAGGTCTTAATTGGCTTGATTTGGGTTTTATATGGTATGATTAGGTGTTATTAAGCTATGGTTCAAGTTTGGTTAATTTTCGAGTTAATACGAGACAAAACCGGGATGTACATCTAAGTTTAAATACGAACTGGGAAATTAGTCGAGGAGCTAAAATTTACGTCTAAGAAATATTTATGGGTGTGTATTTTAAGGTGTCATGTTAAGTCTGAATGGATTTGAGTCGTCGTTTTAAGGTCCAAGGCTAAATTGGGAAGTTAGGGTTTCAAGGACAAAACAGTCATTTTACGCCTGAAAAATGTTAGACGTCCTGGAAGTGCCCTGAATGCTGTAATATATATGTTAAAATGTTTATTTCAAATGTTTATGTAAATTTTATGATGAAACATTAATGCTAAAAGACATGTTGCATGATTGGTTTAATAGAAAAATGATTTATATATGCATGAATTTTATAAGTGATGGAAATATGAAAAGTTGAAGAATGTAAATTGATTGTGACTAATACGATGATACAATAATATGTAAGGCCAAGGCTTAGTTGACGGGTGAGAGTGTCGCTGATGTCCCCGCCGTCCGGTACCGTGGTAATACGTAGTGTTAGAGTAGGTGCACGTCGAGCTAAGTGTTGGCCGAGGGTTCACAATGAAACTCTACGTATAAACAATCTTTATTTTAATAATATTTGAAATTATTGTTTTGGCACATCTTTATCTTTATACACATGCATGTTGCATAGATAAAGTCCTTGAATATGCAAATAGTAGAAAGAATATGAGATGCTCATATGATGAGTATCATGAAACTCATATTTGGAATGCTGTATATTCTAAACATATCCTAGTCGATTCAGCCGCCACTAAGAAGGATATAGACCACTCGAGTTTGTAACTAGTATCTGCGATGTGAGTACCATGTTTCATTAGTAGGAGGCATTGTGATGTCCGAGCATGCAGATAGGTGCTCCTTGTAGAGTGCACTGAACAACACTCCATAAAGGACTTTCCAAGTGGTTCTCATTTATCGAGTAGAAACGTCCTAGTTTATGGTTGTACACCATTAGTCCTTATGACCCGGGACAACGTTGAAACTCTATGTGCTAGCATTACACTTTGACTTGTTTATCGACTCATATGGGGTCATCAGGTGGCAAGATTGGGTGTTTTGTCGAAACATATAGGAGTTGATGCATTGTAGTCGGGGATTCACCGCTTACCTTCGGGTATGGATATTGTAACACCCAGACATTTGTATGCATATGATGTAAGGTAATGATTATGATTAAGTATGTTCATTATTACTTTTATGGTTTGTTATGATGATCGTTTGGGATATGTAGTGTAATGGTGATGGTTTATGGCTTCAAAATATGATATGAATGGTATTGAATGATATAGAATGAAACAAAGAATGGATGGGTAGAATAGAAAGTTGATCCTTAGCCAAATAGGTAATGGAAGTGCTGAAACGGTATGAAATTGTGGCAGTAGTTGTGGTTTTTAGCATAATAATTTGTATATTGATCCAAATGAGGTGAGGTTACTTCCATTAGAAAGATAAGATATAAAGCTATAACTTTTTTATTTTGAGTTTTGTTCAAATCATTGTGGAAGGTAAGCCAAAAGTGCCTCGAAGTGTGTCGTGTGTTTCGTCGTTTCTCCAGTGACACATGTTGGGAGATTTAGCATAACTTTTTACTCAGACCTCCAAATGAAATGAAACTAATTGGAGATGCAAGCCAAGACATAGAGCTACAACTTTGCAGTTTACCACTATTCCAAATTATAAAGGGAAGAGGCGTTTCGGAAGCGATCTTTGAAGGGGTTGTGCGCAGAGCGCGCGCCCGGGCGAGAAAAGATGTGCGCCCGGGCGGGCCTTGTTCGAGAAAAATGTATTTTGGCCGAGAGTTCCGCGCCCGGGCGGAAAAAGATGTCCGCTCGGGCGGCCAGCAATGTTTAAAAACGTGTTTTGGGTAATTTTTGGCATAAAATCGAAGGAGACTCTCATTTTTCTCATTTCCCTTCTCTTCCTTTCTCTTCTCCATCGTGTAAGGTAAGGGTTCTTCATTTTCCTATTTTTCCAATCTTTATTTTAAGCAATTAATCTTCAATCCGGAGTTGGAACTTCATCTTTTTAGTGAAAGGAGCTAAGGTAAGTGGTTTTTCTTCTTGTTCTTGAGTTATTGAAGATGTTGGAGTTAGGGGATGATAGTTGTGATGATGTATTGGATTAAATGGTAATTTAAGGTTATTATTTGGGTTTATTTTTGTAGGATCATCGTCAAGGTTTAGGAAATCAAGTGCTCCAAGTGTTGTAAGTGGAATCAATTCTTAAATGCATCACATGATCCTATATGTATGTGTTTTGATGATTTTATGACGTTAACTCCTTTCAAATTCCATTCATGATATATATATGTAAATATGTATATATGGTAGTGCAATTATATGCATTTTTGAATGAAAGGAGTTAAACTTCAAATGATGCCTCTAAGGTGTTCGATAAAATGCATGAATGAAGTTTTATATGATTGAATGATTGGATTGATAATGATAGTAGCGGTGTTGCCCCTGGCAATTCTAAATCCGCAATGTAATTGGCCAATTAACGATGAAAACATGTGCTCTCTTATAAGATGCATTTTATGCAGAGGTACATGTCCCTCCTATAAGATTCGTTTTTACGAAGAGGGTTAGCAATGAATGAACTATCTTATAAGAACTATCAATTCTTCAGTTGATCAATGAAATGAATATCATCCCTATGTATTGTTGTATTATAATTCTTGACGGATGATATTAATGATGATTCGACGTTTATGAAATGAGAAGGATAATGTTTTCAAGAAAATGAAATTGAGGCTATACATTTTATGTTTTACAATAAAATGATATATATGTACCTTGTTATTATTGATTCCATTTGCTGAGTTTTATACTCATTCCAGTTATGTTCATGTGATGCAGGTACAGGTAAGAAAGACTGATCATCCCTGAGTTGTCGAAGCGAGAGAAGGGAATATGCCAAACTTTGGAGATAGTGGTTGGATGCTATTTTGATGTGTTGAACTTTTGGTTATTTTGGGAAACCTTGAAAATGTTGTTTTTGTATTTGAATTAAAAATATGTGTGGATACTATATGAAATGGTATCTGATGTATATGAAAATATTTTGCATATGTTTATGTGTTGCTTGAGACAGGTAGCATATCCTATTTACGGGGAGATGCTGCCCAAATTTCTTTAAAGTATACATTTTCTCCAAATTATATTTTAAAGCTTCCGCACTAAGTATGCATTTTAGTCTCGAGTGTTACATTTAGTGGTATCAGAGCAAAGATTTTCGGACCAATGATTTGGCATATGACTTCTTCTGCTGTCGACAATTCGGTATGTATGTACCTGCATTATTTGATATAATATGGATGTGTAGCCTCAATAAGTATGATATGTTTTATCTGAAAATGGTTTTAAATTAATATGTATTATAGGATCATGCCGCCTAAGCGTAAAGCATCAGAAGGGGAGGATAGTTCATCATCTAGAGTGGTTGATGAATTTAGCAAGTTACTGAAAGAACAGACCAAGTTACATGGAGAGCAAATCCAGCAGCTCTTACAGATGTAGAATGAAGGCCGAGGGAGAGAAAGAGAGCAAGTGAGGCCCGAGCCCAGTAGTGAAGGCGCATATGAAAGATTTCGTAAGATGAAGCCACCAGAATTTGAGGGAAGCATTGATCCCTTGGTTGCCTTGGAATGGGTCAAAGCTGTGGAGGCTATTTATGATTATCTGCAGTTTGACGATAAAGATCAAGTCAGCTGTGCCATTTTTCTACTAACCAAGACCGCGAGGATTTGGTGGGACGCCACCAAGGTATCTGTAACGCCCCAAAAATTTAAAGGTCCACGCGAACCACATGCATATGATTTATTAAATTCCCTTGTATTTGATTAAATGTTTTAATTGCATTAATTAAATATGTTGTGCATATTTACATGTTTAAAAATATATTTTTCTACATGGTTGTATTAAAATTCATTTTTAAAAGGTTATTCGAGTTGCGATCGAGGAACGAAGACCGATGGCTAAAAAATGGAAAATGATTTTATTAAATAAATGTTTTTAATTATTTAAAATATGGGTGATGCTTTTTTATTAATTTTGAAAATATGGGCTTTTGAGGTGATTTTATACGCCGGGACGTAATTTTTATTGGTGTTGGATTTTTAACAAAAATGCAAGCGTTTTGGCAACCCGGCTAATAAATTCACAAACTTAGTTAAATTAAATTATTTTTAATATTTTAATTAAGTACTAATGGGCCTAATTAACCTCTTAGTGGGCCAAGGCTTGATTAGTGATTAATTAGACTATAAAATATGTTAAACCCCACCCTTAACCCTACATACTCACACGCCCCACACCCCTTTACAAATCAAACTCTCCCTAGCAAAAACATGACACGGCACACACAAAATTTTGGGAAGGAAAAAGCTTCAAGTTTTGCTAAGGTTTTCTAGCCGTCGTCTCCTCGCCGTCGTTCTTCGTCGCCAACGTTTTTTCGTGCGTGTATAACGCAAAGGCACGCCATATTCTTCTTTTACTCATCATCACACCATATTACATAATTGTTTATGAAATTGCATGAAAATAAGTCACACAATTCACAATTTTCGCAACTATTCATATGCATGTGTTTAACTCTTGTTTGTGGATTCAAAATCATGTTTATATGATGTTTAAGTGGCTGCCATGAATTAGGATATGAATAATCATGTATTTCAACAAGTTTAAAGGTCTAGAATAGCACACAAAAGCAACAAAACGCTGCACGACATGAAAGTTTAAAGCTGGAAACCCAATTACGTGATTGTGTCTTGGGGGTTTGGTTAAGGGGAAAGGTGATGCATGGCTCGGTTTGTCTGGATCAAGGCTAAGCTAGGGTCGTGCTTGGGTCAAGGGAAGAGTCCTAGCCATGCTAGGACTCGATACAAGAGGCTGGAAAGGAGTCCTAGCAAGCTAGGACTCCAACCCGTGAGTTCCAAGGAAGTGGCGCAGATGTGCAGCAGCTTGTGCAGGAGAGATGGCTCAGCTTGGGGGCTCTGGGCTGGGCTAGGTCGACTCTTTAGGGTCATAGGATGATCCTAGTTAGGGTGGTTTAGGGTCTGTGGTGCTGGATAGAAGGCTGGAACCAGAAACGTGCGTTGTACAGAAGTGGGTCTCATGGAGGGGCTGTAGGTGTTCGGCCTTAGGGTGTCAATCAGGGGCTGGACCAGGGCTCTTGACTATGGTTTGGGACATGTATTAGGGTCCTAGATGAGTCTTGATGTGTTGGTTTATGGGCTGGATGGTCGGGTAGAGCGCTGGAACCAGAAACTCGAAAGCTGCACAGAAATTGGCCTCATAAGAGGTCTGTCAAGTTTCTGATTTTTTTGGGGGCTTAGGCGCTGATTATGAGTAAAAAGGGGCTTAACCATGGTCTTAATTTGTGTCTAAGGGTAACGTCTAGGGGCTGGTTCGGGTCCGGTTCGGGTCGGTTTAAGCATGAAGTGGTTAGAAGCATGTATGTCTCGTTTGCTCAAGTGGCCTAGGTGGATTTTAAGGCTGTATCCGCAGCTCGGTTGTAACTTCGGTTTTTGGAGCTTAGGGTCATGTCCAATGGGTCCTAATGGGTCAGTAGGGTCCCTAGATGGGTTGGCTAGGTTTTGGCTCAAGGTGGCTCGGGCGTGGCTCGAGTAAATTAGGGGATGGCTCGGTGTGTTCGGTTAAGGGTCAAAAACGAGATTTAAGAACTAAAAAAATTAAATCCATGGGTCCACGGGTGTAGCTCATGACTTGAAAGGGTAGAATAAATCATAAAAAGGCTATGTGTAAAATTTGGGATCAAAATAACGAGTTTTGGTTTTATTCGAAATTTAATCGCGGCACGAAACGCTAATTAACGAGTTAATTGAAACGCATAGTTTTAAGCCTTATAAAATTATGAAAAATTAGGGTTAAGCTTAAATAATTATTATAAGTCTAAGTTTTTAATTTGGAAATTTTATATTAAGGTTTGGTTTAATTCGGGATTAAAACGCATCAATACGTTATATTTAAAGAATAAATTAAAAGTACTCGATTCAAGCTAAATAAAAATATGAGAAAATTCATGTGAGCTTAAATAATTATTTGGGACATGTTAGAGTCAATGGAATTAATAAAAAATCAAAAATGTGAAATTTTACGTCCAGAGGTAAAACGGTCTTTTTACACCTAGAAATTAGTAAACGTCATGGCAGTGCCCTAAATGCTATTTTATATGCTAATATGATTATTTTCATGATTATGGATGTTTATGAATTTTTATATGTTAATATGTCGATTTTAAATGTTGATGAATTTTTAAGATGTTAACACGTTTATTTTAAATGTTTACGGATTTTTAATCAGTTAAAAATGTTTATGAATTTTTATGATTTAAATTGGACATTTAAAAGATATGTTGCATGCTTGGTTTCAAAATAAAAATGATATTATATGCACGTTTTTATTAAGTAATGATAACGTGTTGAAGGATGTGAAGGGATTGTGACTACTGAATATGTTGGAAATATCGTGAGGGTTATGGTCCCAGTAGGAGCCCGACGATCGTGTTTCCTTGGATACGGATACGAATACGTGATACAAATACGAATACGTGATACGAATACGAATATGTGATACGAATACGAATATGTTAATACGTTGGCCAAGGCCCAGTTGACGGGGGAGAGTGTCGCTGGTGTCCCCGCCGCCCAGTACTGTGGTTTCTTTAGATGGATCCATCGCCCAATACGTTTAAGAATACGAGTCACAATCACGATCTGAATTCAACAAACACGAACATGAACATGAATATGAATATGAATATGAATATGTTTATGTGATATGTTTATGTTTATATGAAAACGTTTTTATGAAAATGTTTTTATGCATCATGAAAATGTTTACGAAAATGTTTATGTTTATGTATCTTCATGAAAACGATATTTTAAGTACAAATATTTTTCACTGTTATATGTTAACTGTATTACATATTACTCGTTATCAAGAATATGACGTGTTGAGTCTTTCGACTCACTAGGTGTGTATGATGCAGGTTATCATGATAATGCTAATGGAGGTCTTGATGGTTGATCTGACTGGACTGAAGGTGCACATGACCCGAGGACCGACGCTAGTTTCCGCATATATGTTATGATTTATGTTAAAAGATTTTATGACTTTTATCATGAGTATGAGTGGTTTTTGAGAGGTTATAGTATGGGCTATACTTTTCAAATGTTATTTTTAGATTTAGAAAAAAATGTTAGTTGGTTGTTTATTTTAAAATGATGTCAAAAGTATTTTATGAAATTTCATGGTTCGGCCGATGCTATGTGAGGTTTAAAAAAAAAATTCTAGTACTTTTTAAGAAAACGAATAAGCAGACGTTTCAGTTGGTATCAGAGCAAGGGTCCTATAAAGGGTTGTGCCACCATCAGCGCTGGAAAAATCAGTCGTCAGGCCTCAAACTTGTAAGTTTTACATGCTTTATATGATTTTATGATGTTACCTGCATAATTACATGAATTATATGTTTATGTCACATGTTTAATAGCTTCATGATAATATATGTTTTATGTGCATTAGAATTTTTATACGTGATACAATATGAAATAAGAAATTTTTTTTTCAACGCATGTTGGTTTTGTGGTGGAGTTGGACCATGTTGAATTTTGGGATTTAGTATTGACGTTCTACTTTTGGGGTCATAAGTTAATCTTAAATATTACGAATGCTTTTGGGACACGTAGATTTTCTAAGAAAATATTTATGATTCATGGTTACTAGTCGAATTAATTTTTGGGAATTAGACGTAAGGAATAATTATTTGAGGATTACAACGACTTTGGGAATAAGAAAATATATAAATTGGGATTTTAAGTTGATGAAAAGTAAGATTGGTTATATGAATTATTTTTTTTGGGTAAATAAGTTTAAATTTATTGAAATTATATTATGGGAAACCTGTAGAAGAAAATTAAGAATGCTAAGAACTTATGGGTTAATCGTAGGATTTTCGAAATTAAGGATCAATTAGGATAATTTTTGAGGAAATTAAGAATTGATTTTGTATTATTACGGAATTTGGGGACTAGTTTAGCAATAAGCGAGAAGTGAATGGGTTAAATGATAAGAATTTTCGATGATTTAAACTTTTAAGAATATTCAGAACCTTGGGATATCTTGGTTTTAGTATTATAAGAAATTTTAATCAAGGATTTTTAAGGATGAATCGATATTAGGCTTGAAAAATCTAAGCGTTAGCAGATGCATTTGGGATTTTAAAATTGAAATATGATAAGTCGACGAACATTTTGGGTATAAAATAAAGAAAACAATATATGATAACTATGGTCATCCATATTTTTATATTGGGAATTTTAAGAAAAGTTGAAATTCGAGGTTATAATAGCATAGCACTAAGTTATCATGGAACATTTTAAGTGCAAATTTGCAAGTAAGGATTTAGAGGAAAATTTAATTGGGATCAAGGAGACGTAAAGACATTCTAGAACTTAAATTTGATCAGAGTAGCACAGCAGAAGAGTGGATTTTTGGGATACTAAAACTAAGTCTAAACTTTGGGTTGTTAAGGATAAGCGAATTTCGAGGACGAAATTCAATTTAAGGGGGGAAGATTGTAACGCCCCGAAAATTTAAAGGTCCACGCGAACCACATGCATATGATTTATTAAATTCCCTTGTATTTGATTAAATGTTTTAATTGCATTAATTAAATATGTTGTGCATATTTACATGTTTAAAAATATATTTTTCGACATGGTTGCATTAAAATTTATTTTTAAAAGGTTATTCGAGTTGCGATCGAGGAACGAAGACCGATGGCTAAAAAATGGAAAATGATTTTATTAAATAAATATTTTTAATTATTTAAAATATGGGTGATGCTTTTTTATTAATTTTGAAAATATGGGCTTTTGAGGTGATTTTATACGCCGGGACGTAATTTTTATTGGTGTTGGATTTTTAACAAAAATGCGAGCGTTTTGGCAATCCGGCTAATAAATTCACAAACTTAGTTAAATTAAATTATTTTTAATATTTTAATTAAGTTCTAATGGGCCTAATTAACCTCTTAGTGGGCCAAGGCTTGATTAGTGATTAATTAGACTATAAAATATGTTAAACCCCACCCTTAACCCTACATACTCACACGCCCCACACCCCTTTACAAATCAAACTCTCCCTAGCAAAAACATGACACGGCACACACAAAATTTTGGGAATGAAAAAGCTTCAAGTTTTGCTAAGGTTTTCTAGCCGTCGTCTCCTCGCCGTCGTTCTTCGTCGCCAACGGTTTTTCGTGCGTATATAACGCAAAGGCACGCCATATTCTTCTTTTACTCATCATCACACCATATTACATAATTGTTTATGAAATTGCATGAAAATAAGTCACACAATTCACAATTTTCGCAACTATTCATATGCATGTGTTTAACTCTTGTTTGTGGATTCAAAATCATGTTTATATGATGTTTAAGGGGCTGCCATGAATTAGGATATGAATAATCATGTATTTCAACAAGTTTAAAGGTCTAGAATAGCACAAAAAAGCAACAAAACGCTGCACGACATGAAAGTTTAAAGCTGGAAACCCAATTACGTGATTGTGTCTTGGGGGCTTGGTTAAGGGGAAAGGTGATGCATGGCTCGGTTTGTCTGGATCAAGGCTAAGCTAGGGTCGTGCTTGGGTCAAGGGAAGAGTCCTAGCCACGCTAGGACTCGATACAAGAGGCTGGGAAGGAGTCCTAGCAAGCTAGGACTCCAACCCGTGAGTTCCAAGGAAGTGGCGCAGATGTGCAGCAGCTTGTGCAGGAGAGATGGCTCAGCTTGGGGGCTCTGGGCTGGGCTAGGTCGACTCTTTAGGGTCATAGGATGATCCTAGTTAGGGTGGTTTAGGGTCTGGTGTGCTGGATAGAAGGCTGGAACCAGAAACGTGTGTTGTACAGAAGTGGGTCTCATGGAGGGGCTGTAGGTGTTCGGCCTTAGGGTGTCAATCAGGGGCTGGACCAGGGCTCTTGACTATGGTTTGGGACATGTATTAGGGTCCTAGGATGAGTCTTGATGTGTTGGTTTATGGGCTGGATGGTCGGGTAGAGCGCTGGAACCAGAAACTCGAAAGCTGCACAGAAATTGGCCTCATAAGAGGTCTGTCAAGTTTTTGATTTTTTTGGGGGCTTAGGCGCTGATTATGAGTAAAAAGGGGCTTAACCATGGTCTTAATTTGTGTCTAAGGGTAACGTCTAGGGGCTGGTTCGGGTCCGGTTCGAGTCGGTTTAAGCATGAAGTGGTTAGAAGCATGTATGTCTCGTTTGCTCAAGTGGCCTAGGTGGATTTTGGGGCTGTATCCGCAGCTCGGTTGTAACTTCGGTTTTTGGAGTTTAGGGTCAGGTCCAATGGGTCCTAATGGGTCAATAGGGTCCCTAGATGGGTTGGCTAGGTTTTGGCTCAAGGTGGCTCGGGCGTGGCTCGAGTAAATTAGGGGATGGCTCGGTGTGTTCGGTTAAGGGTCAAAAACGAGATTTAAGAACTAAAAAAATTAAATCCATGGGTCCACGGGTGTGGCTCATGACTTGAAAGGGTAGAATAAATCATAAAAAGGCTATGTGTAAAATTTGGGATCAAAATAACGAGTTTTGGTTTTATTCGAAATTTAATCGCGGCACGAAACGCTAATTAACGAGTTAATTGAAACGCATAGTTTTAAGCCTTATAAAATTATGAAAAATTAGGGTTAAGCTTAAATAATTATTATAAGTCTAAGTTTTTAATTTGGGAATTTTATATTAAGGTTTGGTTTAATTCGGGATTAAAACGCATCAATACGTTATATTTAAAGAATAAATTAAAAGTACTCGATTTATGCTAAATAAAAATATGAGAAAATTCATGTGAGCTTAAATAATTATTTGGGACATGTTAGAGTCAATGGAATTAATAAAAAATAAAAAATGTGAAATTTTACGTCCAGGGGTAAAACGATCTTTTTACACCTAGAAATTAGTAAACGTCATGGCAGTGCCCTAAATGCTATTTTATATGCTAATATGATTATTTTCATGATTATGGATGTTTATGAATTTTTATATTTTAATATGTCGATTTTAAATGTTGATGAATTTTTAAGATGTTAACACGTTTATTTTAAATGTTTACGGATTTTTAATCAGTTAAATTTGTTTATGAATTTTTATGATTTAAATTGGACATTTAAAAGATATGTTGCATGCTTGGTTTCAAAATAAAAATGATATTATATGCACGTTTTTATTAAGTAATGATAACGTGTTGAAGGATGTGAAGGGATTGTGACTACTGAATATGTTGGAAATATCGTGAGGGTTATGGTCCCAGTGGGAGCCCGACGATCGTGTTTCCTTGGATACGGATACGAATACGTTATACGAATACGAATACGTGATACGAATACGAATATGTTAATACGTTGGCCAAGGCCCAGTTGACGGGTGAGAGTGTCGCTGGTGTCCTCGCCGCCCAGTACTGTGGTTTCTTTAGATGGATCCATCGCCCAATACGTTTAAGAATACGAGTCACAATCACGATCTGAATTCAACAAACACGAACATGAACATGAATATGAATATGAATATGAATATGTTTATGTGATATGTTTATGTTTATATGAAAACGTTTTTATGAAAATGTTTACGAAAATGTTTATGTTTATGTATCTTCATGAAAACGATATTTTAAGTACAAATATTTTTCACTGTTATATGTTAACTGTATTACATATTACTCGTTATCAAGAATATGACGTGTTGAGTCTTTCGACTCACTAGGTGTGTATGATGCAGGTTATCATGATAATGCTAATGGAGGTCTTGATGGTTGATCTGACTGGACTGAAGGTGCACATGACCCGAGGACCGACGCTAGTTTCCGCATATATGTTATGATTTATGTTAAAAGATTTTATGACTTTTATCATGAGTATGAGTGGTTTTTGAGAGGTTATAGTATGGGCTATACTTTTCAAATGTTATTTTTAGATTTAGAAAAAAATGTTAGTTGGTTGTTTATTTTAAAATGATGTCAAAAGTATTTTATGAAATTTCATGGTTCGGCCGATGCTATGTGAGGTTTAAAAAAAAAAATTCTAGTACTTTTTAAGAAAACGAATAAGCAGACGTTTCAGTTGGTATCAGAGCAAGGGTCCTATAAAGGGTTGTGCCACCATCAGCGCTGGAAAAATCAGTCGTCAGGCCTCAAACTTGTAAGTTTTACATGCTTTATATGATTTTATGATGTTACCTGCATAATTACATGAATTATATGTTTATGTCACATGTTTAATAGCTTCATGATAATATATGTTTTATGTGCATTAGAATTTTTATACGTGATACAATATGAAATAAGAAATTTTTTTTTCAACGCATGTTGGTTTTGTGGTGGAGTTGGACCATGTTGAATTTTGGGATTTAGTATTGACGTTCTACTTTTGGGGTCATAAGTTAATCTTAAATATTACGAATGCTTTTGGGACACGTAGATTTTCTAAGAAAATATTTATGATTCATGGTTACTAGTCGAATTAATTTTTGGGAATTAGACGTAAGGAATAATTATTTGAGGATTACAACGACTTAAGGAATAAGAAAATATATAAATTGGGATTTTAAGTTGATGAAAAGTAAGATTAGTTATATGAATTATTTTTTTTGGGTAAATAAGGTTAAATTTATTGAAATTATATTATGGGAAACCTGTAGAAGAAAATTAAGAATGCTAAGAACTTATGGGTTAATCGTAGGATTTTCGAAATTAAGGATCAATTAGGATAATTTTTGAGGAAATTAAGAATTGATTTTGTATTATTACGGAATTTGGGGACTAGTTTAGCAATAAGCGAGAAGTGAATGGGTTAAATGATAAGAATTTTCGATGATTTAAACTTTTAAGAATATTCAGAACCTTGGGATATCTTGGTTTTAGTATTATAAGAAATTTTAATCAAGGATTTTTAAGGATGAATCGATATTAGGCTTGAAAAATCTAAGCGTTAGCAGATGCATTTGGGATTTTAAAATTGAAATATGATAAGTCGACGAACATTTTGGGTATAAAATAAAGAAAACAATATATGATAACTATGGTCATCCATATTTTTATATTGGGAATTTTAAGAAAAGTTGAAATTCGAGGTTATAATAGCATAGCACTAAGTTATCATGGAACATTTTAAGTGCAAATTTGCAAGTAAGGATTTAGAGGAAAATTTAATTGGGATCAAGGAGACGTAAAGACATTCTAGAACTTAAATTTGATCAGAGTAGCACAGCAGAAGAGTGGATTTTTGGGATACTAAAACTAAGTCTAAACTTTGGGTTGTTAAGGATAAGCGAATTTCGAGGACGAAATTCAATTTAAGGGGGGAAGATTGTAACGCCCCGAAAATTTAAAGGTCCACGCGAACCACATGCATATGATTTATTAAATTCCCTTGTATTTGATTAAATGTTTTAATTGCATTAATTAAATATGTTGTGCATATTTACATGTTTAAAAATATATTTTTCGACATGGTTGCATTAAAATTTATTTTTAAAAGGTTATTCGAGTTGCGATCGAGGAACGAAGACCGATGGCTAAAAAATGGAAAATGATTTTATTAAATAAATATTTTTAATTATTTAAAATATGGGTGATGCTTTTTTATTAATTTTGAAAATATGGGCTTTTGAGGTGATTTTATACGCCGGGACGTAATTTTTATTGGTGTTGGATTTTTAACAAAAATGCGAGCGTTTTGGCAATCCGGCTAATAAATTCACAAACTTAGTTAAATTAAATTATTTTTAATATTTTAATTAAGTTCTAATGGGCCTAATTAACCTCTTAGTGGGCCAAGGCTTGATTAGTGATTAATTAGACTATAAAATATGTTAAACCCCACCCTTAACCCTACATACTCACACGCCCCACACCCCTTTACAAATCAAACTCTCCCTAGCAAAAACATGACACGGCACACACAAAATTTTGGGAATGAAAAAGCTTCAAGTTTTGCTAAGGTTTTCTAGCCGTCGTCTCCTCGCCGTCGTTCTTCGTCGCCAACGGTTTTTCGTGCGTATATAACGCAAAGGCACGCCATATTCTTCTTTTACTCATCATCACACCATATTACATAATTGTTTATGAAATTGCATGAAAATAAGTCACACAATTCACAATTTTCGCAACTATTCATATGCATGTGTTTAACTCTTGTTTGTGGATTCAAAATCATGTTTATATGATGTTTAAGGGGCTGCCATGAATTAGGATATGAATAATCATGTATTTCAACAAGTTTAAAGGTCTAGAATAGCACACAAAAGCAACAAAACGCTGCACGACATGAAAGTTTAAAGCTGGAAACCCAATTACGTGATTGTGTCTTGGGGGCTTGGTTAAGGGGAAAGGTGATGCATGGCTCGGTTTGTCTGGATCAAGGCTAAGCTAGGGTCGTGCTTGGGTCAAGGGAAGAGTCCTAGCCACGCTAGGACTCGATACAAGAGGCTGGGAAGGAGTCCTAGCAAGCTAGGACTCCAACCCGTGAGTTCCAAGGAAGTGGCGCAGATGTGCAGCAGCTTGTGCAGGAGAGATGGCTCAGCTTGGGGGCTCTGGGCTGGGCTAGGTCGACTCTTTAGGGTCATAGGATGATCCTAGTTAGGGTGGTTTAGGGTCTGGTGTGCTGGATAGAAGGCTGGAACCAGAAACGTGTGTTGTACAGAAGTGGGTCTCATGGAGGGGCTGTAGGTGTTCGGCCTTAGGGTGTCAATCAGGGGCTGGACCAGGGCTCTTGACTATGGTTTGGGACATGTATTAGGGTCCTAGGATGAGTCTTGATGTGTTGGTTTATGGGCTGGATGGTCGGGTAGAGCGCTGGAACCAGAAACTCGAAAGCTGCACAGAAATTGGCCTCATAAGAGGTCTGTCAAGTTTCTGATTTTTTTGGGGGCTTAGGCGCTGATTATGAGTAAAAAGGGGCTTAACCATGGTCTTAATTTGTGTCTAAGGGTAACGTCTAGGGGCTGGTTCGGGTCCGGTTCGAGTCGGTTTAAGCATGAAGTGGTTAGAAGCATGTATGTCTCGTTTGCTCAAGTGGCCTAGGTGGATTTTAAGGCTGTATCCGCAGCTCGGTTGTAACTTCGGTTTTTGGAGCTTAGGGTCAGGTCCAATGGGTCCTAATGGGTCAGTAGGGTCCCTAGATGGGTTGGCTAGGTTTTGGCTCAAGGTGGCTCGGGCGTGGCTCGAGTAAATTAGGGGATGGCTCGGTGTGTTCGGTTAAGGGTCAAAAACGAGATTTAAGAACTAAAAAAATTAAATCCATGGGTCCACGGGTGTGGCTCATGACTTGAAAGGGTAGAATAAATCATAAAAAGGCTATGTGTAAAATTTGGGATCAAAATAACGAGTTTTGGTTTTATTCGAAATTTAATCGCGGCACGAAACGCTAATTAACGAGTTAATTGAAACGCATAGTTTTAAGCCTTATAAAATTATGAAAAATTAGGGTTAAGCTTAAATAATTATTATAAGTCGAAGTTTTTAATTTGAGAATTTTATATTAAGGTTTTGTTTAATTCGGGATTAAAACGCATCAATACGTTATATTTAAAGAATAAATTAAAAGTACTCGATTCAAGCTAAATAAAAATATAAGAAAATTCATGTGAGCTTAAATAATTATTTGGGACATGTTAGAGTCAATGGAATTAAGAAAAAATCAAAAATGTGAAATTTTACGTCCAGGGGTAAAACGATCTTTTTACACCTAGAAATTAGTAAACGTCATGGCAGTGCCCTAAATGCTATTTTATATGCTAATATGATTATTTTCATGATTATGGATGTTTATGAATTTTTATATGTTAATATGTCGATTTTAAATGTTGATGAATTTTTAAGATGTTAACACGTTTATTTTAAATGTTTACGGATTTTTAATCAGTTAAAAATGTTTATGAATTTTTATGATTTAAATTGGACATTTAAAAGATATGTTGCATGCTTGGTTTCAAAATAAAAATGATATTATATGCACGTTTTTATTAAGTAATGATAACGTGTTGAAGGATGTGAAGGGATTGTGACTACTGAATATGTTGGAAATATCGTGAGGGTTATGGTCCCAGTGGGAGCCCGACGATCGTGTTTCCTTGGATACGGATACGAATACGTGATACGAATACGAATACGTGATACGAATACGAATATGTTAATACGTTGGCCAAGGCCCAGTTGACGGGTGAGAGTGTCGCTGGTGTCCTCGCCGCCCTGTACTGTGGTTTCTTTAGATGGATCCATCGCCCAATACGTTTAAGAATACGAGTCACAATCACGATCTGAATTCAACAAACACGAACATGAACATGAATATGAATATGAATATGAATATGTTTATGTGATATGTTTATGTTTATATGAAAACGTTTTTATGAAAATGTTTTTATGCATCATGAAAATGTTTACGAAAATGTTTATGTTTATGTATCTTCATGAAAACGATATTTTAAGTACAAATATTTTTCACTGTTATATGTTAACTGTATTACATATTACTCGTTATCAAGAATATGACGTGTTGAGTCTTTCAATTCACTAGGTGTGTATGATGCAGGTTATCATGATAATGCTAATGGAGGTCTTGATGGTTGATATGACTGGACTGAAGGTGCACATGACCCGAGGACCGATGCTAGTTTCCGCATATATGTTATGATTTATGTTAAAAGATTTTATGACTTTTATCATGAGTATGAGTGGTTTTTGAGAGGTTATAGTATGGGCTATACTTTTCAAATGTTATTTTTAGATTTAGAAAAAAATGTTAGTTGGTTGTTTATTTTAAAATGATGTCAAAAGTATTTTATGAAATTTCATGGTTCGGCCGATGCTATGTGAGGTTTAAAAAAAAAAATTCTAGTACTTTTTAAGAAAATGAATAAGCAGACGTTTCAGTTGGTATCAGAGCAAGGGTCCTATAAAGGGTTGTGCCACCATCAGCGCTGGAAAAATCAGTCGTCAGGTCTCAAACTTGTAAGTTTTACATGCTTTATATGATTTTATGATGTTACCTGCATAATTACATGAATTATATGTTTATGTCACATGTTTAATAGCTTCATGATAATATATGTTTTATGTGCATTAGAATTTTTATACGTGATACAATATGAAATAAGAAATTTTTTTTTCAACGCATGTTGGTTTTGTGGTGGAGTTGGACAATGTTGAATTTTGGGATTTAGTATTGACGTTCTACTTTTGGGGTCATAAGTTAATCGTAAATATTACGAATGCTTTTGGGACACGTAGATTTTCTAAGAAAATATTTATGATTCATGGTTACTAGTCGAATTAATTTTTGGGAATTAGACGTAAGGAATAATTATTTGAGGATTACAACGACTTTGGGAATAAGAAAATATATAAATTGGGATTTTAAGTTGATGAAAAGTAAGATTAGTTATATGAATTATTTTTTTTGGGTAAATAAGTTTAAATTTATTGAAATTATATTATGGGAAACCTGTAGAAGAAAATTAAGAATGCTAAGAACTTATGGGTTAATCGTAGGATTTTCGAAATTAAGGATCAATTAGGATAATTTTTGAGGAAATTAAGAATTGATTTTGTATTATTACGGAATTTGGGGACTAGTTTAGCAATAAGCGAGAAGTGAATGGGTTAAATGATAAGAATTTTCGATGATTTAAACTTTTAAGAATATTCAGAACCTTGGGATATCTTGGTTTTAGTATTATAAGAAATTTTAATCAAGGATTTTTAAGGATGAATCGATATTAGGCTTGAAAAATCTAAGCGTTAGCAGATGCATTTGGGATTTTAAAATTGAAATATGATAAGTCGACGAACATTTTGGGTATAAAATAAAGAAAACAATATATGATAACTATGGTCATCCATATTTTTATATTGGGAATTTTAAGAAAAGTTGAAATTCGAGGTTATAATAGCATAGCACTAAGTTATCATGGAACATTTTAAGTGCAAATTTGCAAGTAAGGATTTAGAGGAAAATTTAATTGGGATCAAGGAGACGTAAAGACATTCTAGAACTTAAATTTGATCAGAGTAGCACAGCAGAAGAGTGGATTTTTGGGATACTAAAACTAAGTCTAAACTTTGGGTTGTTAAGGATAAGCGAATTTCGAGGACGAAATTCAATTTAAGGGGGGAAGATTGTAACGCCCCGAAAATTTAAAGGTCCACGCGAACCACATGCATATGATTTATTAAATTCCCTTGTATTTGATTAAATGTTTTAATTGCATTAATTAAATATGTTGTGCATATTTACATGTTTAAAAATATATTTTTCGACATGGTTGCATTAAAATTTATTTTTAAAAGGTTATTCGAGTTGCGATCGAGGAACGAAGACCGATGGCTAAAAAATGGAAAATGATTTTATTAAATAAATATTTTTAATTATTTAAAATATGGGTGATGCTTTTTTATTAATTTTGAAAATATGGGCTTTTGAGGTGATTTTATACGCCGGGACGTAATTTTTATTGGTGTTGGATTTTTAACAAAAATGCGAGCGTTTTGGCAATCCGGCTAATAAATTCACAAACTTAGTTAAATTAAATTATTTTTAATATTTTAATTAAGTTCTAATGGGCCTAATTAACCTCTTAGTGGGCCAAGGCTTGATTAGTGATTAATTAGACTATAAAATATGTTAAACCCCACCCTTAACCCTACATACTCACACGCCCCACACCCCTTTACAAATCAAACTCTCCCTAGCAAAAACATGACACGGCACACACAAAATTTTGGGAATGAAAAAGCTTCAAGTTTTGCTAAGGTTTTCTAGCCGTCGTCTCCTCGCCGTCGTTCTTCGTCGCCAACGGTTTTTCGTGCGTATATAACGCAAAGGCACGCCATATTCTTCTTTTACTCATCATCACACCATATTACATAATTGTTTATGAAATTGCATGAAAATAAGTCACACAATTCACAATTTTCGCAACTATTCATATGCATGTGTTTAACTCTTGTTTGTGGATTCAAAATCATGTTTATATGATGTTTAAGGGGCTGCCATGAATTAGGATATGAATAATCATGTATTTCAACAAGTTTAAAGGTCTAGAATAGCACACAAAAGCAACAAAACGCTGCACGACATGAAAGTTTAAAGCTGGAAACCCAATTACGTGATTGTATCTTGGGGGCTTGGTTAAGGGGAAAGGTGATGCATGGCTCGGTTTGTCTGGATCAAGGCTAAGCTAGGGTCGTGCTTGGGTCAAGGGAAGAGTCCTAGCCACGCTAGGACTCGATACAAGAGGCTGGGAAGGAGTCCTAGCAAGCTAGGACTCCAACCCGTGAGTTCCAAGGAAGTGGCGCAGATGTGCAGCAGCTTGTGCAGGAGAGATGGCTCAGCTTGGGGGCTCTGGGCTGGGCTAGGTCGACTCTTTAGGGTCATAGGATGATCCTAGTTAGGGTGGTTTAGGGTCTGGTGTGCTGGATAGAAGGCTGGAACCAGAAACGTGTGTTGTACAGAAGTGGGTCTCATGGAGGGGCTGTAGGTGTTCGGCCTTAGGGTGTCAATCAGGGGCTGGACCAGGGCTCTTGACTATGGTTTGGGACATGTATTAGGGTCCTAGGATGAGTCTTGATGTGTTGGTTTATGGGCTGGATGGTCGGGTAGAGCGCTGGAACCAGAAACTCGAATGCTGCACAGAAATTGGCCTCATAAGAGGTCTGTCAAGTTTTTGATTTTTTTGGGGGCTTAGGCGCTGATTATGAGTAAAAAGGGGCTTAACCATGGTCTTAATTTGTGTCTAAGGGTAACGTCTAGGGGCTGGTTCGGGTCCGGTTCGAGTCGGTTTAAGCATGAAGTGGTTAGAAGCATGTATGTCTCGTTTGCTCAAGTGGCCTAGGTGGATTTTGGGGCTGTATCCGCAGCTCGGTTGTAACTTCGGTTTTTGGAGTTTAGGGTCAGGTCCAATGGGTCCTAATGGGTCAATAGGGTCCCTAGATGGGTTGGCTAGGTTTTGGCTCAAGGTGGCTCGGGCGTGGCTCGAGTAAATTAGGGGATGGCTCGGTGTGTTCGGTTAAGGGTCAAAAACGAGATTTAAGAACTAAAAAAATTAAATCCATGGGTCCACGGGTGTGGCTCATGACTTGAAAGGGTAGAATAAATCATAAAAAGGCTATGTGTAAAATTTGGGATCAAAATAACGAGTTTTGGTTTTATTCGAAATTTAATCGCGGCACGAAACGCTAATTAACGAGTTAATTGAAACGCATAGTTTTAAGCCTTATAAAATTATGAAAAATTAGGGTTAAGCTTAAATAATTATTATAAGTCTAAGTTTTTAATTTGGGAATTTTATATTAAGGTTTGGTTTAATTCGGGATTAAAACGCATCAATACGTTATATTTAAAGAATAAATTAAAAGTACTCGATTTAAGCTAAATAAAAATATGAGAAAATTCATGTGAGCTTAAATAATTATTTGGGACATGTTAGAGTCAATGGAATTAAGAAAAAATCAAAAATGTGAAATTTTACGTCCAGGGGTAAAACGATCTTTTTACACCTAGAAATTAGTAAACGTCATGGCAGTGCCCTAAATGCTATTTTATATGCTAATATGATTATTTTCATGATTATGGATGTTTATGAATTTTTATATTTTAATATGTCGATTTTAAATGTTGATGAATTTTTAAGATGTTAACACGTTTATTTTAAATGTTTACGGATTTTTAATCAGTTAAAAATGTTTATGAATTTTTATGATTTAAATTGGACATTTAAAAGATATGTTGCATGCTTGGTTTCAAAATAAAAATGATATTATATGCACGTTTTTATTAAGTAATGATAACGTGTTGAAGGATGTGAAGGGATTGTGACTACTGAATATGTTGGAAATATCGTGAGGGTTATGGTCCCAGTGGGAGCCCGACGATCGTGTTTCCTTGGATACGGATACGAATACGTTATACGAATACGAATACGTGATACGAATACGAATATGTTAATACGTTGGCCAAGGCCCAGTTGACGGGTGAGAGTGTCGCTGGTGTCCTCGCCGCCCAGTACTGTGGTTTCTTTAGATGGATCCATCGCCCAATACGTTTAAGAATACGAGTCACAATCACGATCTGAATTCAACAAACACGAACATGAACATGAATATGAATATGAATATGAATATGTTTATGTGATATGTTTATGTTTATATGAAAACGTTTTTATGAAAATGTTTACGAAAATGTTTATGTTTATGTATCTTCATGAAAACGATATTTTAAGTACAAATATTTTTCACTGTTATATGTTAACTGTATTACATATTACTCGTTATCAAGAATATGACGTGTTGAGTCTTTCGACTCACTAGGTGTGTATGATGCAGGTTATCATGATAATGCTAATGGAGGTCTTGATGGTTGATCTGACTGGACTGAAGGTGCACATGACCCGAGGACCGACGCTAGTTTCCGCATATATGTTATGATTTATGTTAAAAGATTTTATGACTTTTATCATGAGTATGAGTGGTTTTTGAGAGGTTATAGTATGGGCTATACTTTTCAAATGTTATTTTTAGATTTAGAAAAAAATGTTAGTTGGTTGTTTATTTTAAAATGATGTCAAAAGTATTTTATGAAATTTCATGGTTCGGCCGATGCTATGTGAGGTTTAAAAAAAAAATTCTAGTACTTTTTAAGAAAACGAATAAGCAGACGTTTCAGTTGGTATCAGAGCAAGGGTCCTATAAAGGGTTGTGCCACCATCAGCGCTGGAAAAATCAGTCGTCAGGCCTCAAACTTGTAAGTTTTACATGCTTTATATGATTTTATGATGTTACCTGCATAATTACATGAATTATATGTTTATGTCACATGTTTAATAGCTTCATGATAATATATGTTTTATGTGCATTAGAATTTTTATACGTGATACAATATGAAATAAGAAATTTTTTTTTCAACGCATGTTGGTTTTGTGGTGGAGTTGGACCATGTTGAATTTTGGGATTTAGTATTGACGTTCTACTTTTGGGGTCATAAGTTAATCTTAAATATTACGAATGCTTTTGGGACACGTAGATTTTCTAAGAAAATATTTATGATTCATGGTTACTAGTCGAATTAATTTTTGGGAATTAGACGTAAGGAATAATTATTTGAGGATTACAACGACTTTGAGAATAAGAAAATATATAAATTGGGATTTTAAGTTGATGAAAAGTAAGATTAGTTATATGAATTATTTTTTTTGGGTAAATAAGTTTAAATTTATTGAAATTATATTATGGGAAACCTGTAGAAGAAAATTAAGAATGCTAAGAACTTATGGGTTAATCGTAGGATTTTCGAAATTAAGGATCAATTAGGATAATTTTTGAGGAAATTAAGAATTGATTTTGTATTATTACGGAATTTGGGGACTAGTTTAGCAATAAGCGAGAAGTGAATGGGTTAAATGATAAGAATTTTCGATGATTTAAACTTTTAAGAATATTCAGAACCTTGAGATATCTTTGTTTTAGTATTATAAGAAATTTTAATCAAGGATTTTTAAGGATGAATCGATATTAGGCTTGAAAAATCTAAGCGTTAGCAGATGCATTTGGGATTTTAAAATTGAAATATGATAAGTCGACGAACATTTTGGGTATAAAATAAAGAAAACAATATATGATAACTATGGTCATCCATATTTTTATATTGGGAATTTTAAGAAAAGTTGAAATTCGAGGTTATAATAGCATAGCACTAAGTTATCATGGAACATTTTAAGTGCAAATTTGCAAGTAAGGATTTAGAGGAAAATTTAATTGGGATCAAGGAGACGTAAAGACATTCTAGAACTTAAATTTGATCAGAGTAGCACAGCAGAAGAGTGGATTTTTGGGATACTAAAACTAAGTCTAAACTTTGGGTTGTTAAGGATAAGCGAATTTCGAGGACGAAATTCAATTTAAGGGGGGAAGATTGTAACGCCCCGAAAATTTAAAGGTCCACGCGAACCACATGCATATGATTTATTAAATTCCCTTGTATTTGATTAAATGTTTTAATTGCATTAATTAAATATGTTGTGCATATTTACATGTTTAAAAATATATTTTTCGACATGGTTGCATTAAAATTTATTTTTAAAAGGTTATTCGAGTTGCGATCGAGGAACGAAGACCGATGGCTAAAAAATGGAAAATGATTTTATTAAATAAATATTTTTAATTATTTAAAATATGGGTGATGCTTTTTTATTAATTTTGAAAATATGGGCTTTTGAGGTGATTTTATACGCCGGGACGTAATTTTTATTGGTGTTGGATTTTTAACAAAAATGCGAGCGTTTTGGCAATCCGGCTAATAAATTCACAAACTTAGTTAAATTAAATTATTTTTAATATTTTAATTAAGTTCTAATGGGCCTAATTAACCTCTTAGTGGGCCAAGGCTTGATTAGTGATTAATTAGACTATAAAATATGTTAAACCCCACCCTTAACCCTACATACTCACACGCCCCACACCCCTTTACAAATCAAACTCTCCCTAGCAAAAACATGACACGGCACACACAAAATTTTGGGAATGAAAAAGCTTCAAGTTTTGCTAAGGTTTTCTAGCCGTCGTCTCCTCGCCGTCGTTCTTCGTCGCCAACGGTTTTTCGTGCGTATATAACGCAAAGGCACGCCATATTCTTCTTTTACTCATCATCACACATATTACATAATTGTTTATGAAATTGCATGAAAATAAGTCACACAATTCACAATTTTCGCAACTATTCATATGCATGTGTTTAACTCTTGTTTGTGGATTCAAAATCATGTTTATATGATGTTTAAGGGGCTGCCATGAATTAGGATATGAATAATCATGTATTTCAACAAGTTTAAAGGTCTAGAATAGCACACAAAAGCAACAAAACGCTGCACGACATGAAAGTTTAAAGCTGGAAACCCAATTACGTGATTGTGTCTTGGGGGCTTGGTTAAGGGGAAAGGTGATGCATGGCTCGGTTTGTCTGGATCAAGGCTAAGCTAGGGTCGTGCTTGGGTCAAGGGAAGAGTCCTAGCCACGCTAGGACTCGATACAAGAGGCTGGGAAGGAGTCCTAGCAAGCTAGGACTCCAACCCGTGAGTTCCAAGGAAGTGGCGCAGATGTGCAGCAGCTTGTGCAGGAGAGATGGCTCAGCTTGGGGGCTCTGGGCTGGGCTAGGTCGACTCTTTAGGGTCATAGGATGATCCTAGTTAGGGTGGTTTAGGGTCTGGTGTGCTGGATAGAAGGCTGGAACCAGAAACGTGTGTTGTACAGAAGTGGGTCTCATGGAGGGGCTGTAGGTGTTCGGCCTTAGGGTGTCAATCAGGGGCTGGACCAGGGCTCTTGACTATGGTTTGGGACATGTATTAGGGTCCTAGGATGAGTCTTTATGTGTTGGTTTATGGGCTGGATGGTCGGGTAGAGCGCTGGAACCAGAAACTCGAATGCTGCACAGAAATTGGCCTCATAAGAGGTCTGTCAAGTTTTTGATTTTTTTGGGGGCTTAGGCGCTGATTATGAGTAAAAAGGGGCTTAACCATGGTCTTAATTTGTGTCTAAGGGTAACGTCTAGGGGCTGGTTCGGGTCCGGTTCGAGTCGGTTTAAGCATGAAGTGGTTAGAAGCATGTATGTCTCGTTTGCTCAAGTGGCCTAGGTGGATTTTGGGGCTGTATCCGCAGCTCGGTTGTAAATTTGGTTTTTGGAGTTTAGGGTCAGGTCCAATGGGTCCTAATGGGGCAATAGGGTCCCTAGATGGGTTGGCTAGGTTTTGGCTCAAGGTGGCTCGGGCGTGGCTCGAGTAAATTAGGGGATGGCTCGGTGTGTTCGGTTAAAGGTCAAAAACGAGATTTAAGAACTAAAAAAATTAAATCCATGGGTCCACGGGTGTGGCTCATGACTTGAAAGGGTAGAATAAATCATAAAAAGGCTATGTGTAAAATTTGGGATCAAAATAACGAGTTTTGGTTTTATTCGAAATTTAATCGCGGCACGAAACGGTAATTAACGAGTTAATTGAAACGCATAGTTTTAAGCCTTATAAAATTATGAAAAATTAGGGTTAAGCTTAAATAATTATTATAAGTCTAAGTTTTTAATTTGGGAATTTTATATTAAGGTTTGGTTTAATTCGGGATTAAAACGCATCAATACGTTATATTTAAAGAATAAATTAAAAGTACTCGATTTAAGCTAAATAAAAATATGAGAAAATTCATGTGAGCTTAAATAATTATTTGGGACATGTTAGAGTCAATGGAATTAAGAAAAAATCAAAAATGTGAAATTTTACGTCCAGGGGTAAAACGGTCTTTTTACACCTAGAAATTAGTAAACGTCATGGCAGTGCCCTAAATGCTATTTTATATGCTAATATGATTATTTTCATGATTATGGATGTTTATGAATTTTTATATGTTAATATGTCGATTTTAAATGTTGATGAATTTTTAAGATGTTAACACGTTTATTTTAAATGTTTACGGATTTTTAATCAGTTAAAAATGTTTATGAATTTTTATGATTTAAATTGGACATTTAAAAAATATGTTGCATGCTTGGTTTCAAAATAAAAATGATATTATATGCACGTTTTTATTAAGTAATGATAACGTGTTGAAGGATGTGAAGGGATTGTGACTACTGAATATGTTGGAAATATCGTGAGGGTTATGGTCCCAGTGGGAGCCCGACGATCGTGTTTCCTTGGATACGGATACGAATACGTGATACGAATACGAATATGTTAATACGTTGGCCAAGGCCCAGTTGACGGGTGAGAGTGTCGCTGGTGTCTCCGCCGCCCAGTACTGTGGTTTCTTTAGATGGATCCATCGCCCAATACGTTTAAGAATACGAGTCACAATCACGATCTGAATTCAACAAACACGAACATGAACATGAATATGAATATGAATATGAATATGTTTATGTGATATGTTTATGTTTATATGAAAACGTTTTTATGAAAATGTTTTTATGCATCATGAAAATGTTTACGAAAATGTTTATGTTTATGCATCTTCATGAAAACGATATTTTAAGTACAAATATTTTTCACTGTTATATGTTAACTGTATTACGTATTACTCGTTATCAAGAATATGACGTGTTGAGTCTTTCGACTCACTAGGTGTGTATGATGCAGGTTATCATGATAATGCTAATGGAGGTCTTGATGGTTGATCCGACTGGACTGAAGGTGCACATGACCCGAGGACCGACGCTAGTTTCCGCATATATGTTATGATTTATGTTAAAAGATTTTATGACTTTTATCATAAGTATGAGTGGTTTTTGAGAGGTTATAGTCTGGGCTATACTTTTCAAATGTTATTTTTAGATTTAGAAAAAAATGTTAGTTGGTTTTAAAAAAAAAAATTTTCTAGTACTTTTTAAGAAAACGAATAAGCAGACGTTTCAGTATCAGTTAATGTATCGGCACTCAAGTGGCAGGAGTTTAAAGATTTATTCTACGACAAATATTTTCCTCGAGATGTTTGAAGTCAGAAAGTGAAGGAATTTCTAGAACTGAGGCAAGGAAATATGTCAATACAAGAATATATTCTCAAGTTCGAAGAGGGGTGTCAGTTTGCCCCATATCTCACCAGTAATGACATTGAAAAGGGTGAGCATTTTCTTAGAGGTGTCAGGGCTGAAATTAAAAGAGACGTTCGAATGTCTAAAGCTGCTTCATATAAAGAGATTGTTGAAAAAGCAAGGATGGCCGAGCAAGACGAGAAGGAAATTGAAAGAGAAAGACAGTTGAAGCGCCAATATTTTTCTACTAAGAGCCAAGGTTCTGGATGGAAAGGTAAAGGCAAGTTTAGAGGCAAAGAGAAAGAGGAGCATTGACCCAAATCTCCTATGCTACCGCTTGCGTATGATCAACCTGTATGTCCGAAATGTGGCAAAATGCATACAGGTGAGTGTTTGGTTGGAAGTAATAGATGTTTTCGTTGTGGAGGTGTTGGACATGTTATCAAATATTGTCCAGTAAAGGGTGAGAAAGGGAATGATAGTGTTCAAGGCAGAATCTTCGCAATGACCAAAGAAGGCGCAAATCCTGATTCTTCTGTTATATCAGGTATTATTTTAATTTCAGGCAAGGCCGCTATTACATTGATTGACACTTGTGCTACGCATTCCTTTATGTCTGAAATTTTCATGCTCTCCTTGAATGTTGTTCCATCTTGTGAACCACTTCACTATAGTATTTTGTTGCCATCGGGAGACGAATTATGGTCTTCTAGTATTCTTAAAGGTTGTACAGTACAAGTGAATGAAAAAATATATTTTGATGATCTTATTATTATTCCCATGGTGGCGTTTGATGTTATTTTTGGAATGGACTGGCTATCGTCATATCATGCTGTTATAGACTGTGTGGCTAAGATAGTGCGATTTCCTGCAAAAGATGATGATAGGGGGATTTTCCAAAGTTGAGGTATTTCGCTTGGTACTCCTTATATTTCTTGTTTGAAAGCTCAGGAAATGTTATCAAAGGGGTGTCAGGGGTTTTTAGCTACTGTAATAGATGTGAATACTGAGATGACAATGAAGTTGGGTGAGATTGAGGTAGTTCGAGATTTTCCTGACGTATTTGCAGATGATGTGCCTGGATTGCCACCTGACCGTGAAGTTGAGTTTGTGATTGACGTGGTTCCAGGTACTGCTCCGATTTCGAAAGCTCCATAACGAATGGCCCCGACTGAAATGAAGGAGCTGAAGAATCAGTTGCAGGATCTATTAGACAAAGGCTTTATTCGTCCGAGTCCTTCTCTGTGGGGAGCTCCGGTTTTATTTGTCAAAAAGAAAGATGGATCTTTGCGGTTGTGCATTGATTACAGAGAGATCAATAAAGTCACGATCAAGAATAAATATCCATTACCGAGGATTGACGATCTCTTTGATCAGCTGCAGGGAGCGACAGTGTTTTCAAAGATCGATCTGCGTTCTGGTTATTATCAGCTGAAAGTTAGGGAAGCTGACGTCCCTAAAACTGCATTCAGAACCAGGTATGGCCATTATGAGTTCTTAGTCATGTCATTCGGGTTGACGAACGCTCCGTCTGTCTTCATGGATCTAATGAACCGGGTCTTCAAGCCATATCTGGATAGATTTGTTATCGTTTTCATTGACAATATCCTGATTTATTCTAAGACTCGGGAACTTCATGCCGAGCATCTCAGAACTGTATTGCAGTTATTAAGGGAAAAGTAGTTATACGCAAAGTTGAAAAAGTGTGAATTCTGGTTAGAGCAAGTATCATTTCTGGGCCATATTGTTTCGAAAGACGGCATTGCAATGGATCCCATGAAGATTGAAGCAATTAAACAATGGCCTATTCCTACGACCGTCTCCGAGGTGCGTAGTTTTCTTGGTTTGGCAGGCTATTATCGACGTTTTATTGCCAATTTCTCCAAAATAGCTCTGTCATTAACCAATTTGACAAGGAAAGCGGTGAAGTTTGAGTGGACAAGCGAGTGCCAACACGGATTTCAAGTGTTGAAAGACAAGTTGACATCAGCCCCTATCCTAGCACTTCCGTGCGGCACTGAAGATTTTATTGTATACACTGATGCGTCAAAGATGGGACTTGGAGCTGTACTGATGCAGCATGGGAAAGTAATCGCTTATGCTTCTCGTCAATTGAAAGACTACGAGAAGAATTATCCCACCCACGATCTTGAATTAGCGGCTGTGGTATTCGCACTGTTGGAGACACTATCTGTATGGCGAGAAATGTGAAGTTTTCACAGACCACAAGAGCTTGAAATATCTATTCTCACAGAAAGAACTCAATATGCGGCAGAGAAGGTGGTTAGAACTTGTTAAAGATTATGATGTGACCATTAGCTACCACCCAGGTAAAGCAAACGTCGTTGCAGATGCTTTGAGCCGCAAGTCAGTTTCTTCTTTGAGCTCGTTGATTCAGAATCCGTTGTTATTGGATCTTCAGAGGAGCGAGATTGCTATAGTAGAGCAAGGGACTATCGCTAGACTTTCAGCTTTGGTTATTCGACCTACGTTGACAGATAGGATACGACGGGAGCAGCATACTGACAATCAGTTGATGGAATTGCGAGCCAAAGCTGATAAGAAAGGAAATACAGAGTTTGCGATGAACACTGATGATTTGTTAACATGGAGAGGTCGGATATGTGTTCCCAGTGGTAATGACATTCGTCGGGATGTTTTGACAGAGGCTGATACAACGCCATACTCGATACATCCAGGTAGTACCAAGATGTATCAGGTTCTCTGATGTCTATACTGGTGGCCAGGTATGAAAACTGATATTGCAAAGTTTATATCCGAATGTCTAACATGTCAGCAAGTAAAGATTGAGCATCAAAGACCTGCTGGAACTTTGCAATCTCTCCCAATACCTCAGTGGAAGTGGGAGCACATCACCATGGACTTTGTAACGGGACTTCCAAGAACACCAAAAGGTTACAACTCCATCTGGGTGATTGTTGACAGGTTAACCAAGTCGGCTCATTTTCTTCCGGTCAAGACGACGTTTACAATGAACCAATATGCTGAAGTCTATGTAGCTGAGATTGTGAGACTTCATGGTATCCCTGTGTCAATTGTATCTGATCGCGACCCAAGGTTTACTGCTGAATTCTGGAAGAGCTTGCACAGAGCCTTGGGCACTAGATTGGCTTTTAGCACAGCATATCATCCTCAGAGTGACGGCCAGTCAGAGAGAGTGATTCAGATTCTGGAAGATATGCTACGAGCATGCACGATTGATTTTCCTGGTAGCTGGGATTCTAAATTGCCACTTGTTGAATTTACGTATAACAATAGTTATCAGGCGACAATTGGCATGGCACCATACGAGGCATTGTACGGTAGGAAATGTAGGTCACCATTGAACTGGGATGAAGTCGGTGAAAGAAAGATGTTAGGACCAGAATTGGTCCAACAGACAGCTGATGTGATTGCTTTAATTCGGAACAGAATGAAGACAACCCAATCCAGACAGAAAAGTTATGCCGATATCCAAAGAAGGCCTTTGGAGTTTGAAGCTGGAGATCACGTATTTGTCAAAATTGCTCCTCTCAAAGGCATTATGAGATTTGGCAGGAAAGGAAAGCTGAGCCCAAGATTTATCGGTCAATTTGAAATATTGGACAGGATTGGAGAAAGAGCATATCGTCTAGCCTTACCGCCAGACTTGGATAGAGTCCACAACGTATTTCACGTCTCAATGCTCAGGAAGTACATCTCGAACCCTTCTCATGTTCTTAGACATGAACCATTGGATCTGATGCCGAACTTGACTTATCAAGAAGTACCAATTCAGATTTTAGATCGCAAGGTTAAAGTACTGAGGAATAAGGAGATCGGCATTATCAAGATTCTTTGGCGTAATCAGTTGGTTGAAGAAGCAACGTGGGAGCCAGAGGAGGAAATGAAACAGCGATATCCTGAGTTATTCGCACAGTAATTGCAATTTCGGGGACGAAATTTCTTAAGGAGGGGAGAATTGTAACACCCAGACATTTGTATGCATATGATGTAAGGTAATGATTATGATTAAGTATGTTCATTATTACTTTTATGGTTTGTTATGATGATCGTTTGGGATATGTAGTGTAATGGTGATGGTTTATGGCTTCAAGATATGATATGAATGGTATTGAATGATATAGAATGAAACAAAGAATGGATGGGTAGAATAGAAAGTTGATCCTTAGCCAAATAGGTAATGGAAGTGCTGAAACGGTATGAAACTGTGGCAGTAGTTGTGGTTTTTAGCATAATGTTTTGTATATTGATCCAAATGAGGTGAGGTCATTTCCATTAGAAAGATAAGATATAAAGCTATAACTTTCTTATTTTGAGTTTTGTTCAAATCATTGTGGAAGGTAAGCCAAAAGTGCCTCGAAGTGTGTCATGTGTTTCGTCGTTCCTCCAGTGACACATGTTGGGAGATTTAGCATAGAGCCACAACTTTCCAGTTTACCACTTTTCCAAATTATGAAGGGAAGAGGCGTTTCGGAAGCGATCTTTGAAGGGGTTGTGCGCAGAGCGCGCGCCCGGGCGGGAAAAGATTTGCGCCCGGGCGGGCCTTGTTCGAGAAAAATGTATTTTGGCTGAGAGTTCCGCACCCGGGCGGCCAGCAATGTTTAAAAACGTGTTTTGGGTAATTTTAGGCATAAAATCGAAGGAGACTCTCATTTTTCTCATTTCCCTTCTCTTCCTTTCTCTTCTCCATCGTGTAAGGTAAGGGTTCTTCATTTTCCTATTTTTCCAATCTTTATTTTAAGCAATCAATCTTCAATCCGGAGTTGGAACTTCATCTTTTTAGTGAAAGGAGCTAAGGTAAGTGGTTTTCTTCTTGTTCTTGAGTTATTGAAGATATTGGAGTTAGGGGATGATAGTTGTGATGATGTATTGGATTAAATGGTAATTTAAGGTTATTATTTGGGTTTATTTTTGTAGGATCATCGTCAAGGTTTAGGAAATCAAGTGCTCCAAGTGTTGTAAGTGGAATCAATTCTTAAATGCATCACATGATCCTATATGTATGTGTTTTGATGATTTTATGACGTTAACTCCTTTCAAATTCCATTCATGATATATATATATATGTAAATATGTATATATGGTAGTGCAATTATATGCATTTTTGAATGAAAGGAGTTAAACTTTAAATGATGCCTCTAAGGTGTTCGATAAAATGCATGAATGAAGTTTTATATGATTGAATGATTGGATTGATAATGATAGTAGCGGTGTTGCCCCTGGCAATTCTAAATCCGCAATGTAATTGGCCAATTAACGATGAAAACATGTGCTCTCTTATAAGATGCATTTTATGCAGAGGTACATGTCCCTCCTATAAGATTCGTTTTTACGAAGAGGGTTAGCAATGAATGAACTATCTTATAAGACCTATCAATTCTTCAGTTGATCAATGAAATGAATATCATCCCTATGTATTGTTGTATTATAATTCTTGACGGATGATATTAATGATTATTCAACGTTTATGAAATGAGAAGGATAATGTTTTCAAGAAAATGAAATTGAGGCTATACATTTTATGTTTTACAATAAAATGATATATATGTACCTTGTTATTATTGATTCCATTTGCTGAGTTTTATACTCATTCCAGTTATGTTCATGTGATGCAGGTACAGGTAAGAAAGACTGATCATCCCTGAGTTGTCGAAGCAAGAGAAGGGAATATGCAAAACTTTGGAGATAGTGGTTGGATGCTATTTTGATGTGTTGAACTTTTGGTTATTTTGGGAATCCTTGAAAATGTTGTTTTGGTATTTGAATTAAAAATTTGTGTGGATACTATATGAAATGGTATCTGATGTATATGAAAATGTTTTGCATATGTTTATGTGTTGCTTGAGACAGGTAGCATGTCCTATTTACGGGGAGATGCTGCCCAAATTTCTTTAAAGTATACATTTTCTCCAAATTATATTTTAAAGCTTCCGCACTAAGTATGCATTTTAGTCTCGAGTGTTACATTTAGTGGTATCAGAGCAAAGATTTTCGGACCAATGATTTGGCATATGACTTCCTCTGCTGTCGACAATTCGGTATGTATGTACCTGCATTATTTGATATAATATGGATGTGTAGCCTCAATAAGTATGATATGTTTTACTTGGAAATGGTTTTAAATTAATATGTATTATAGGATCATGCCGCCTAAGCGTAAAGCATCAGAAAGGGAGGATAGTTCATCATCTAGAGTGGTTGATGAATTTAGCAAGTTAGTGAAAGAATAGGCCAAGTTACATGGAGAGCAAATCCAGCAGCTCTTACAGATGTAGAATGAAGGCCGAGGGAGAGAAAGAGAGCAAGTGAGGCCCGAGCCCAGTAGTGAAGGCGCATATGAAAGATTTCGTAAGATGAAGCCACCAGAATTTGAGGGAAGCATTGATCCCTTGGTTGCCTTGGAATGGGTCAAAGCTGTGAAGGCTATTTATGATTATCTGCAGTTTGACGATAAAGATCAAGTCAGCTGTGCCATTTTTCTACTAACCAAGACCGCGAGGATTTGGTGGGACGCCACCAAGGTATCAGTTAATGTATCAGCACTCAAGTGGCAGGAGTTTAAAGATTTATTCTACGACAAATATTTTCCTCGAGATGTTCGAAGTCAGAAAGTGAAGGAATTTCTAGAACTGAGGCAAGGAAATATGTCAATGCAAGAATATATTCTCAAGTTCGAAGAGGTGTGTCAGTTTGCCCCATATCTCATCAGTAATGACATTGAAAAGGGTGAGCATTTTCTTAGAGGTGTCAGGGCTGAAATTAAAAGAGACGTTTGAATGTCTAAAGCTGCTTCATTTAAAGAGATTGTTGAAAAAGCAAGGATGGCCGAGCAAGACGAGAAGGAAATTGAAAGAGAAAGAAAGTTGAAGCGCCAAGATTTTTCTACTAAGGGCCAAGGTTCTGGATGGAAAGGTAAGGGCAAGTTTAGAGGCAAAGAGAAAGAGGAGCATCGACCCAAAGCTCCTATGCTACCGCTTGCGTATGATCGACCTGTATGTCCGAAATGTGGCAAAATCCATACAGGTGAGTGTTTGGTTGGAAGTAATAGATGTTTTCGTTGTGGAGGTGTTGGACATGTTATCAAATATTGTCTAGTAAAGGGTGAGAAAGGGAATGATAGGGTTCAAGGCAGAATCTTCGCAATGACCAAAGAAGGCGCAAATCCTGATTCTTCTGTTATATCAGGTATTATTTTAATTTCAGGCAAGGCCGCTATTACATTGATTGACACTGGTGCTACGCATTCCTTTATGTCTGAAATTTTCTTGCGCTCCTTGAATGTTGTTCCATCTTGTGAACCACTTCACTATAGTATTTTGTTGCCATCGGGAGACGAATTATGGCCTTCTAGTATTCTTAAAGGTTGTACAGTACAAGTGAATGAAAAAATCTATTTTGCTGATCTTATTATTATTCCCATGGTGGCGTTTGATGTTATTTTGGGAATGGACTGGCTATCGTCATATCGTGCTGTTATAGACTGTGTGGCTAAGATAGTGCGATTTCCTGCAAAAAGATGATGATAGGGGTATTTTCCAAAGTTGAGGTATTTCGCTTGGCACTCCTTATATTTCTTGTTTGAAAGCTCAGGAAATGTTATCAAAGGGGTGTCAGGGGTTTTTAGCTACTGTAATAGATGTGAATACTGAGATGACAATGAAGTTGGGTGAGATTGAGGTAGTTCGAGATTTTCCTGACGTATTTGCAGATGATGTGCCTGGATTGCCACCTGACCGTGAAGTTGAGTTTGTGATTGACGTGGTTCCAGGTACTGTACGGTAGCCATAATAGAATGGTTCTTGGAGGCACTATCATTTGATACCTAAAACATCATGTACGCGATGCTGCTAGGCGTTTAACATGACTAGTTGGGTACTATCAGACTTGAGTTCTGACGTTCTTATTATCAAGGAGTTGATAAATAAGAATGGAGCAACTGGGGTATGCTCATATAAGAACATGTTTAGTCTCGAATCACATGGGGATGTGAACCCACTGCTAGTTGTATCAATAAACCATTGAGGGTTATATAAGTGCTAACTTTCTAGATCCCGTTGAGAAGTAAATTAGTTCAATATGTTGAACGGCTTATAAATGATTTTATAAGCACAAGGAAAAATTAGAAGTATGACTTCTATGAGGGAAATGTAACTTTTAATTTGTGGAAGTGTTCCTAAATTAAAAGTTGACCAAATAAATAATGTATTTGAAAATTGTGATTTTCATAAACATTATTATGGACTAAATTAAATTAATTCAAGTGTTGAATTAATTAAACACTAGTGGGCCTAGTAGAGTCCAAATAATTTAATTAATTCAAGTGTTAAATTAATTAAATCATATTGGGTCTTGTAGAGCCCAATAGGAAATAATTATTCAGCTAGTGGGCTTGAGTAAATTCAAGTAAGGTCTAATTGGTCTCAAATTTTTTTGAGACAATTAAATTAAAGTCCTTGGGCTTTGTAATTGTTACAAGCCCGAATAGAATTGCATGCTTGGGAGGTGAAGGGTTGGATGCAACTTTTTCATTAAACAAGACATGGCATGTACATGCTACTTTTTACTTTTTGATACACCAAGAAAGTTTCCTCCCCTTCTCTTCTCCACCCTCATGGCCGAAATATTCACCCATATTTTCCTCTCATTTTGCTTCTTCAATTGTTGAGGAAAGCTTAGTCTTCTCAAAGAAAAATCCTCTAATTTTTCTAGTGCAAAATTAGAGGGGATCTTCCTAGTTAGTGGTGGACCTAATTTTGAAAAAGGAGTCCAAGGAAAAGAAAGCTTGTAGATTGGGTCAACCATTCAAGAGCTTAGTTGTTTGACAACTAAGTTGGAGCCATCATCAATCTTTTAAGATTGATAGGTAAAAATTTCTAAAAGACCCTATGTATGACATTTTGTATTTTTGTTATTTGCTACACATATTGTGAGGTGCTCGGTTTTGTTTTTCTTGTTGAAAAACAATTTTTCAAAACTTCCGTTACGCAACCGGGTACCGTAATCGATCCCCTTTTAAGTGGTATCTTGAGCTATGGTTACAATTTTAGTGTAGCAAATACATGATATTATATTGAGGTCAATTTTTAACCGCATGAGATAATCAAAACAACAAATCGAAGGCCGGTTTTTGGGCAGCAAGGGCAGCCCAAGGGGCTGCTCGAACAGCCCCTCCTTTCAAAATAAAAATAAATAAATTTTTGTGAGTTGGCCGGAATTCGGCGACTGAGCTCCGGAAACGACGGTGACGACTAAGATTTCCAAAAGTGTTTTGGAATATCAAAGTGTCATGGGCCTTTAGTTGTTGGGCCATTAGATGCCTAACACAATTTGTGAAATTTAAATGGGCCCAAATATTTTTGGTAAAAAATGTCTTATTGGGCCCTTAAGTTTAAATTTACAAAATTTGTATATATATTTTCTCATGAAATAAATAATTGAAGTTAGACTTTAATTATTTATAGTAAATGATGATTTACGAGAAATTCGGTTATAAATAAATTAATTAAAAAGCGAACAAAGGAGTTTGTTTACTTTGTTAATTTAATTTATAATCGTGGCTATTAGTGATTGGATCAAGATATATAATATTGGATCAATTGATTATTGTGATAATTAATTGATGATGTATGATATGTGATATTATGCATGAAGGATGATCAAGAGTCCAAGCCCAATTTGCTAGGTGTATGCTAGGATATTTTTTGTTGAATTATTGTAATAATTATCAATTTTCAAGTGGACTTGGTTTATAGCTCGTTCCCACCCCATGAGATGTATCCCTATTTGCCATGAATATTTATTTGTAAATATTAGTATAGTGGAAGATCAAGATTGGAAAATGGTGGGCCATGATGAATATGAAGATCGAAGACATGTAAATATTAGAGGCTTATGTAATTGTGCATTTGCATCCCATTCATTCCCTAGGATTGGACCTAGGCCCGTGTTTGGCTCACACGGGCCATTAGTATTGGGACGATTGATCATCCTTGTTTATTTTGCTGTTTATAATATATGCATGATATATTATAAATAATGAGTATGTACGTTATTATTTTATAATAACAAAGTTGCATGAATCCGGCAAACATACGATCAAACATGACGAGCTTTTAAAATAAAATTAATGATAAGACCTTTCAAAATTAAAAACCCTCATTTTGAATAAGATTTAAAATTAATATCAAGCCCGAAAAGGGAAATTATAAAGGTGTTTATAATTTCCATGTCTTCCATCTACAATGGGTGCATGATGAATGCTACCCGTGCTCGGGGCTGGGCTCATATTATTGGGGGAGCCCTGGATGTCGGAAAGCTGTGACATCCATTGACATGGTGATGTGAACTACGTTGAACTCCCATGATTTCGGCTCATATTATTGAGGGAACTCATGGCGACAGTTCATTAAGGTTCAATATCAATGGGTAAGGCTTGACACGTAAAGATGAACGACGTCATATTATTGGGTCCTAATCAAACGTGAGACAAAAGTTTGCGTAAAGGGTTGCATGGAGATGCAATTGGAAACTACCTTTTAGGAATTATGATTGGCTGATATTATTCGGGATCATAATTTGCTAATTGGACCTTACGTACCTACTGAGGAAAGGAGTTTCCCGTTTTAACTAGAGGGTAGTGAAAGATGTCACAACAGTGGGAGTGAAAATTTATGAAGTAAAAGTCCACACTTTATATCTTAATTATTAAATATTTTAAAATAGTCATTAACATTTATCTGTTTTTACTTTTCAATACAAATTTGACAATGTCTTCAATTCGCAACCCGTTATCTGTAATACTCGAAAAACACATTTTTACCGGACTTAATTACCTCAATTGGCTAAGAAACCTAAAAATCTTCTTGAATTCGGAGAGGATAGCATATACACTGACTGAGTCGCCCCCTGTTGAGGCTCCGACTGGCTGCACTCCTGAGGAATTGCAGACTTACAAGGAATGGTGTGACCATTACTTGAAAGCCAAGTGTTATATGCAGGCTTCTATGAATGATGAGCTGCAGAGGCGTTTTGAGGATGCAAAGAGTGCTGCTGACATTCATTTGCATCTCAAGGAGCTCTTAGGCGAGCAAACACGACCTCTTAGGCATGCTACCGTCAAGGAGCTAATCACTTTACGCATGCGAGATGGGGCTTCGATCCATGAGCATGGCCTAAAGATGATTGGGCTTGTGGACAAGCTCGTTGGCATGGATCTTACGTTGCCATCGGAGTTGACCAACGACGTGTTGCTCTTGTCACTGCTTAGCTCAATTGATCTTTTTGTGGTGAATTTCAATATGAACAAGATGGAGCCTACCCTTGAGGAGTTGGTAAACATGCTTGTTACGTTTGAGTCCACCATCAAGAAAGAGAAGCTGGTTCTTTATGTGGGTTCTTCATCTGGTTCGAAGACTGATTCACATGGGAAGGGAAAGAACGCTTCTTTCCAACGTCCCAAGAAGAATGTGCCCTTGAAGAGGCAAGCTCCAAATCTCGTAGTGACAGCCATACCAGTTAAGGCTGACAAGACTGTTGATGTATGTTATCACTGCAAGAAGCCTGGATATTGGAGGCGTAATTGCAAAGAATATCTTGCCCAGAAAGGTTCTGGAAATGGTATGTTCTACATTGAAGTAAACATTTCAATTAACTCTACTTCTTGGGTATTGGATACCGGCTGTGGCTCACATCTCTGTAATGATTTGCAGGTGATGGGAAGAAGTAGGAGACTAAGGGAAGGTGAGACCTTCTTGAGGATGGACAATGGAGCAAGAGTTGCTGCCAAAGCCGTAGGAGATGTTTACTTATTGTTGAACAATGATTTTAAGTTAATTTTGAGAGATGTTTTGTTTGTACCTGAGTTGGTGAAAAACATTGTTTCCATTTCTATGCTAGAAAAAGATGGATATTCTTGTTTATTTAGCAAAGGTGTTTGCAACATTTAAAGAATGAATGTTTAATTGGTACTGGAGAACTTGAAAACGATCTCTACAGCTTAAAATTGAAAGATATTCCACTAAACAATGTCCAAGCAATAACAACAACAAACAAGCGAATACAAGATACTCTAAATTCGGCACAATTATGGCATGCTCGATTAGGACATATTTCCCTAAGAAGGATGAACAAGCTAGTGGGAGTAGGCACGTTTGATATGTCTGATATTAATTCTCTCACGACTTGTGAATCCTGTCTAAAAGGAAAGATGAATAAAATTCCCTTTAAGTTTCACGTGGAGCGAGCCAAAGGATTATTGGATTTGATCCATACCTACGTGTGTGGTCAACTTAGCATCACCACTAAGCATGTACATGCCTACTTCATCACCTTTACCGATAACTTTTCGAGGTATGGGTGTGTGTATTTGATGAAATACAAATCTGAAGCCTTTGAAAGGTTCAAAGAATTCATAAGTGAAGTAGAGAAACAATTGGGACGAAGCATCAAGTCACTTCGATCGGATCGAGGTGGTGAGTACTTGAGTGCCGAGTTCCAAGAGTATCTTAGGGAGAATGAGATTCTCTCGCAGTGGACTCCGCCTGCTACACCGCAGTTGAATAGTGTTACGGAGCGTCGTAATCGGACTTTGATGGACATGGTTCGGTCTATGATGGGGTTCACGGAGTTGTCGCCATCTTTTTGGGGATATGCGCTTGAGACAGCGGCACTGTTGTTGAACAATGTCCATTCAAAGGCAGTTGATAAGACGCCATATGAGATATGGATGGGTAAGCCTCCCACATATTCTTATCTTAGGATATGGGGATGCCCTGCTTATGTGAAGCAGGAGGTGAGAGATAAATTGAAATGTCGATCCATTTTATGTTACTTTGTGGAATATCCAAGAAATTCAGTTGGATATTATTTCTATCATCCCCGAGAAACAAGGTGTTTGTTTGCAACTTTTTTGGAAAAGGAATTTCTATTGGATAGAAAAGGGGAGATGATAGAACTCGAAGAGGTTCGAGATGTTAGAGTAGGTTCCCGACAAGCCAACATGTGGCTAGGGCTTTTATTGACTCTAATGCAAAACAATCTTTATTTTAATAATATTTTACGATTTTATTCCATTATGGCATTATACTTTATCTGTATACCCATGCAAGCTGCATAGATAAAGTCCTTGAATATACAATAGGTACCATAAGGTCTGCGTCGCAACGTAAAACCATGAAACTCATTTGGAAGTGTACCGTATATTTTAAATAGGTTCCTAGTCGAATCAACCGCCTAAAACAAGGATAAAGGTCGCTCGAGCTTGAGACTAGCATTTGTGATATAAACGCCATGTTTCATTGGCAAGGGCATGGAGATGTCCATTTACACAGATGGGTGATCATATGATGATGCACTGAACAACCCTCCCTCGGACTATCCAAGTGGTTCCCACTTATCGAGAGGAATAGTCCGTAGTTATGGTTGTACACCATTAGTTCTTTGACCCGGGACAATGTAGGGGCTATACGTACTAGCATGCACTTTGATCCGTTTACCGACTCCATCGAGGGTCATCAGGTGGCGTGGTTGGGTGTAGTTTCGAAATACGTAGGAGCAAATGCATTGTAGTCGGGGATTCACCGTTGGCCAACGGGTGAAGATATCCTATGTGATCTGATGAGTTAATAGTGCAAGGAGTCTCTGGCCAGAGCAAGAAATGTGCTTTAAGGAAATGTGTTTTCCTAGTTGCACATACCATGCAACTATTAGTACTCATAGATAAATCGCATCGTTATCGAATTCATATGCAACTCTCGATAGACCAATGGTTGCAGATTCAATCGGGATATATGTGCTGAAGGGACCGTACTGTACGCTAACCATGACTAAAGGTTCTTGCAGGCACTATCAATGATACCTAGGGGATCATTGGGCGATGCTACTAGACGCTCTTACCATGATCCGATGGGTGCAATTAGAAATGAGTTCTGACATTCTTGATCAAGGAGTTGATGAAAAGAATGGGGTTAACTAGGGTAAACCCGAATAAGAATAAATGTTATTCTGAATCACATGGAGATGTGAACCCACAGCTAGCTGTATCCCTGAACCATTGAGGATCACACAAGTATCGGATTCTGTGTTCCGTTGAGATAGTCAAATTTCAAGGAGTTGGAATTTGGCGACTATAGTTTGATGGAGATCAAACATGAAGCTTATAAAGGAGTTTATGAGCTGATTTCATAGGATGGAAGAAGTGGAAGTTAGCATGATTGCTAAATAAGGAAGGAGAGTGGAACTGCATGTTTTGTGAAGGAGTTCACTAAAACTGACAGCTGCCAAATATGGTAACTGCCATATCTGGTAAGTTCTAAATTTGGCAAATGAAAATTTGATCTTCGAAATTTTTGATTTTCATTATATGAACAAGATTTTTATCATTGACACATCGGCGCTCTCGGATCGTCGATCGTGGTTATACTGAGTTCGAAATCATTTATTTAGTCAATTAATAATTTACTAATTAAATGATTGTGCTAGTAGTGGTGACTACTAACTTGCACAAATTCTCATATATGTTCTAGAGGAGTCTAGAATTAAATTAACCAAGGAGTTAATTTATTAATTAAATAATGGTTATTTAATTTAATTAATATACATGTATATATATTTTATATGGAGATATAAAATATGTGTATATAATATTATTATATCATGTATTATTAAAGGTTAATAAATACATTATATATTAATTATATGAGTTTAAATATAATGAAATTATTAGAGTTCTTGTGGGAGATGGACTCCTAATTAGATTAGGAGTCTCACTCTATATATATACCACTAGGACTCATGATTACAACCCTAATTTTGCACACAAAATTCCTTCCTTCGTTTCTCCATGAAAGTCACGGCCATCACCATAAGGAAAGTGGGGAGAAATTATGGCCAAAAGAAAATTTGATTTGTTTAATTATTGATTAAGAATCAATAACTATGGGTTAATTATTGATTAAGAATCAATAAGAAAGGTTAACAAAATCTTCCCATTCTTTTTGGAAAAGTGTCACGGCCACCTTGTGGAAAAACAAAGAAAAATTTCGGCCAAGTGATTTTCTTCCACAACCACGCCAACGTCGCTACACCGTCACCGGATTTTGGAAATTCGGAGTGCACAGTCTCAACGCACAAATCGTTTGGATTTTCTAGTGCAAACCAGACGAGGAAATCTAATTTCGATCGTGGACCTAATTAGGCGATCAAAGGAGAAGATCCGTTCGTAGGAATTTACAAGAAGGACTATATCTGCCTAAAAACGGAATAGTTTGGAATCCAGCGTTAAGAACGCAAATGTATAGATCTAAACACCATATGTATGTTTTTAAACACACGACGCCCAACAACAAAAATTTTAAACTTCCGCTGCGTCTTGGGTGCGAGAATACGATGTCCCAACAGTGGTATCAGAGCTAGGTTATTCTCAATCGTGTGTTTTAATTAAATTGTGTTGAGTTTATTATTTCTAACTGCGTAAGAATTTTTATGAAAAATGCCCATAAAAATTATTTTTGAAAAAACTGTTTTTGAAAAACAAAAAATGTTCATGGGTAGCGTGAACAGTGCCCGCGGGCACCGTGAACAGTCCCCACCCCCTAAATTTGTATTCCAATGTGTGATGGATATTTTATGTAAATATTACAATTAGTGGGAGATCAAGATTTGAAGACGGTGGGCCCGATCCTCGGAAGGAGTTTTGAAGATCGAAGACATGTAAAATATTGGAAGCTTATGTAATATTGCATTTGCATCCCTGCATTTACCTAGGTTATGGACATGGATCTGTATGTGGCTCGTAGGGATCAATTAGCTCTCGGTTATCGATCATCCTTTATTATTTATGATGTATGTGATATATTATAAATAATCAGTATGTGCGTTATTATTAATATAATGACAAGAGTTGCATGAATCCGGCAATCATACAAACAATCATGGCATGAGTTTTAAAATTAATGATGAAACAAATTTTTAAAATTAAAATCCCTCATTTTGGATGAGATCCAAAATTTAAAATCAAGCCCATTAAAAGGATAATTAAAAGAAAGTTTAATAATTCCTTGCCTTCCATCAACGATGGCTGCATGATGAACGCTACCCGCGGTCAGTGTCTGGCTCATATTATTGGGGAGGCCTGGACGCCGGAAAGCTGTGACTTCCACTGACATATTTGATGTGAACTATGTGGAACTCCCATGACTTCGGCTCATATTATTGGGGGATCTCATGGCGACCGTCCATTAAGGTTCAACATTGATGGGCCGGGCTCGACACGTGAAGAGAAAGGGGATCATATTATTGGACCCTCCTCAAACGTGAGGCAAAATTACGTTAGGGTTGCAAGGAGTTGCAATTGGGCTCTACCTTTTGGAAGTTATGATTGGCTGATATTATTCGGGATCTTAATTTTGCAATTGGGCCTTGCGTACTCACTAAGAAAATTGGATTTCACGTTTTTCATCAGAGGGTGGTGAAAGTGTCAAAATAGTGGGAGGCAATTCGTAAAAACAAAAGTCAATATTTTACGTCTTACAAAATATTTTAAAATAGTCGGTAACGTTTATTCTGTTTCCATATTAGTATATTTATGATTTCGTCACGTAATCCATTTCTATCATTAAAACAAGCTAGCCGAACACTAATTTTCGAGATTGGCTGGGAAAATTGTTCTAAATTCGGATAAAATAGCATACACACTAATGTCAGTCTTGCTAAACTGACAAAGCATGCAAGATGGTAGGACCATAGGATGCAAGCTAAAGTGTAATATGCTTGGTTCTATGTCAAATGAACTGTAGAGACAGTTTGAGAAAATTTTGAATGCTGTTGACATTCAAATACACATGCAAGAGTTGCATAGTGCATGGAACTCGCATAATGATGCACGCCACTTTCAAGGAACATATGACTACACGCATGCAAGATGGGGCTCTTGCCCATGAACATGGTGTAAGTATGATTGGGCCTAATGAGAAGGTGGTGGGCCTGGAATTTGACAAGACCCGATAATTTAGAACATGTATATTTCACTACAAAAAGTCTGGACATAAGAAATTATCTGGGCCAGAAATGTTTTGGCAATGATAAGTGAATGTCCAAGTAAACATAATTTCAACAACAACCAAAAGAAAACAAGATAGTCTAAACCAAGCACATTTGTGCCACGTTAGGCTAGGATATATTTCCCAAAGAAGGATCCACAAGCTAGTGGGAGAGGATATGTTTGACTCGTCAGACATAAACTCTCTAAGAGACGTGTGAGTCCTGTCTGAAAGGAAAAATGACCAAGGCCCCTTTCCTAGGGAAAGTGGAACGTGCACATGATCTGTTGGATTGTGTATGGCCCGCTAAGTGTTAGCACGAGATTTGGCCATATCTACTTCATTACTTTTACCGATGACCATTCGAGGTTTGGGTATGTGTATTTAATGAAATACAAGTCTGAAGCCTTTGAAAAGTTCAAAGAATTCAAAACAGAAGTAGAGAAACAGTTAGGAAAGAGTATTAAAACACTACGATTAGATCAAGGTGGAGAATACTTGAGTACTGAGTTTCAAGACTACCTTAAAGAGAATGAGATTTTCTCACGGTGGACTCCACCTGCCACACCCTAGTTGAATGGTGTGTCAGAATGTCGTAATCGTACATTGATGGACATGGTCCGATCTATGATGGGATTCACTGAGTTGCCGCCATCCTTTTGAGGATATGCACTTGAAACAGAGGTAAGATTGTTGAATCAAGTCCATACAAAGACAGTGAATAAAACTCCATATGAGATATGGATGGGAAAGCCGCCCAAATATTCTTATCTAAGAATATGGGGATGCCCTGCTTACATGAAGCAGAGAGTGGGAGATAAATTGGATAGTAGAGCCAATTTGAGCTACTTTGTGGGGTATCCAAATAACTATGTTGGATACTACTTCTATTTATCCTAGTGAAACAAGGATGTTTGTTCAAGGAATGCCACCTTCTCAGAGAAAGAGTTTCTATTGGATAGAAAAGGCGGGATGATAGAACTCGATGAGATTCGAGAACTGCTTGCGACACAACTAGTAGAACCCACATCCCAACAGCCAATCAAAGAAACACAAGCTCTTAGAAGATCCGAAAGGATCTCAAGGCCGCCTAATAGGTTGAGCCTGCTTCTTGAAGAGGGCCAAGGTGAGCCCATTCCTAGATGTGATCCAAGAAATTTCAAAGAAGCATTGTCTGATGCCGATTCATCTAGATGGCTTGAAGCATGCAGTCCGAGATGGACTCCATGTATTCGAACCAAGTGTGGTCCTTAGTAGATCCACCTTAGGGAATTGTTCCCATAGGATGCAAATGGATTTGCAAAAGGAAACATGGAGTGAATGGGAAGGTGGTGACCTTCAAAGCTAGATTGGTAGCAAAAGGATATACTCGAAGACAAGGTGTTGGCTATGAGAAAACCTTTCTCCAGTCGCAATGTTCAAGTCAATTAGGATACTGCTAGCCATAGCAGCATGGTATGACTATGAAATATGCTGGAACCTCAGATTTGACAACACTATCAAAGAGTTTGATTTTGCCAAAAATCCTGAGGAACTCTGTGTATACAAGAAGGTTAGTGGGAGTGCAGTGACATTCCTGGTGCTTTATGTTGATGACATACTACTCATTGGGAATGATGTAGGGATGTTGCAGTCAACTAAAGTATGGTTAGCTGGTAAGTTCTCCATGTAGGATATGGGTGAAGCATCATATGTATTAGGAATACAGATCTATAGGGATAGATCAAAAGGATTCTAGGGCTCACCCAATCCACATATATCGATATCATACTGAGGAGAATCTCTATGGAGGAGTCCATGAGAGGATATCTCTCAATGTCTCATGGTGTGAATCTATCCAAGTCTATGTGCCCTAAGACTGATGAAGAGATAAAAACCATGAGCCGCATTCCATATGCGTCTGCCATAGGCAGTATTATGTATGGTATGATATTTACTCGACCTGATATTGCATATGCACTGAGTGTTGCAAGCTGATATAAGTCGAATCCCGATTTACTGCATTAGAAAGCAGTAAAGGACATTCTTAAGTACTTGAGAAGAACTAAGAATTTGTATATGGGAGTGGAGAACCAAAATTGGAATGCTACATTGTTTCTAGTTTCCAATCAGACGTGGATGAGTCAAAATCGACCTCTGGATTTATATTCAAGCTCAATGGTGGTGCTGTCTCTTGGAAGAGTTCCAAGCAAGACACCACAGCGGATTCAACCACTGAGGCCGAATACATAGCTGCATCGGCTGCAGCTAAGGAGGGCGTTTGGATGAGGAATTTCATCCAAGAGTTGGGTGTCATTCCTCAAATAGTTGATCCAATCCCGGTCTACTGTGACAACACCGGTGCCGTAGCGTAAACGAAGGAACCGAGGTCTCATCAGCAATCCAAACATATACTGAGGAAGTTTCACATAATCCGGGAGATTGTGGGAAAATGAGACATATCGGTAGAGAAAGTCTCCTCCGCAGATAACGTTGTTGATTCACTGACAAAGCCCCTGTCAGGACCATTGTTTGAGAAGCATCGCGAAGCAATGGGTCTAAGCTCTTTGGGTAGTTGGCTACAGGACAAGTGGGAGATTGTTAGAGTAGGTGCGCGACAAGCCAACATGTGGCTAGGGCTTTTATTGACTCTAATGCAAAACAATCTTTATTTTAATAATATTTTACGATTTTATTCCATTATGGCGTTATACTTTATCTGTATACCCATGCAAGCTGCATAGATAAAGTCCTTGAATATACAATAGGTACCATGAGCTCTGCATCGCAACGTAAGACAATGAAACTCATTAGGAAATGTATCGTATATTCTAAACAGGTTCTTAGTCGAATCAGCCGCCTAAAACAAGGATAAAGGTCGCTCGAGCTTGAGACTAGCATTTGTTATGTAAACACCATGTTTCATTGGCAAGGGCATGGAGATGTCCATTCACACAGATCGGTGATAATATGATGATGCACTGAACAACACTCTCTCGGACTATCCAAGTGGTTCCCACTTATCGAGTAGAATAGTCCGCAGTTATGGTTGTACACCATTAGTTCTTTGACCCGGGACAATGTAGGGACTATACGTACTAGCATGCACTTTGATTCGTTTACCGACTCCATCGAGGGTCATCAGGTGGCGTGGTTGGGTGTAGTTTTGAAATACGTAGGAGAAAATGCATTGTAGTCGGGGATTCACCGTTCGCCTACGGGTAAAGATATCCTATGTGATCTGATGAGTTAATATTGCAAGGAGTCTCTGGCAAGAGCAAGAAATTTGCTTTAGGGAAATGTGTTTTCCTAGTTGCACATACCATGCAACTATTAGTACTCAAAGATAAATCTCATCGTTATCGAATTCATATGCAACTCTCGATACATCAATGGTTGCAGATTTAATCTGGATATATGTGCTAAAGGGACCGTACTGTATGCTAACCATGACTAAAGGTTCTTGCAGGCACTATAAGTGTTACCTAGGGGATCATGGGGCGATGCTACTAGACGCTCTTACCATGATCCGATGGGTGCAATTAGAAATGAGTTCTGACATTCTTGATCAAGGAGTTGATGAAAAGAATGGAGTTAACTAGGGTAAACCCGAATAAGAATAAATGTTATTCTGAATCACATGGAGATGTGAACCCACGGCTAGCTGTATCCCTGAACCATTGAGGGTCACACAAGTATCGGATTTTGTGTTCCCGTTGAGATAGTCAAATTTCAAGGAGTTGGAATTTGGCGACTATAGTCTGATAGAGATCAAACAGGAAGCTTATAAAGAAGTTTATGAGATGATTCCATAGGATGGAAGAAGTGGAAGTTAGCATGATTGCTAAATAAGGAAGGAGAGTGGAGCTGCCTGTTTTGTGAAGGAGTTCACTAAAACTGACAGCTGCCAAATATGGTAACTGCCATATCTGGAAAGATCTAAATTTGGCAAATGAAAATTTTGATCTTCGAAATTTTTGATTTTCATTATATGAACAAGATTTGTATCCTTGACACATCGTCGCTCTCGGATCGTCGATCGGGATTATAATGAGTTCGAAATCACTTATTTAGTGAATTGAGAATTTACTAATTAAATGATTGTGCTAGTAGTGGTGACTACTAACTTGCACAAATTCTCATATATGTTCTAGAGGAGTCTAGAATTAAATTAACCAAGGAGTTAATTTATTAATTAAATAATGGTTATTTAATTTAATTAATATACATGTATATATATTTTATATGGAGATATAAAATATGTGTATATAATATTATTATATCATGTATTATTAAAGATTAATAAATACATTATATATTAATTATATGAAAGTTTAAATATAATGAAATTATTAGAGTCCTTATGGGAGATGGACTCCTAATTAGATTAGGAGTCTCACTCTATATATACACCACTAGGACTTATGATTACAACCCTAATTTTGCACACAAAATTCCTTCCTTCCTTTCTCCATGAAAGTCACGGCCATCACCATAAGTAAAGTGGGGAGAAATTATGGCCAAAAGAAAATTTGATTTGTTTAATTATTGATTAAGAATCAATAAATATGGGTTAATTATTGATTAAGAATCAATAAGAAAGGTTAACAAAATCTTCCCACCCTTTTTGGAAATGTGTCACGGCCACCTTGTGGAAAAACAAAGAAAAATTTCTGCGAAGTGATTTTCTTTTACCATCACGCCGACGATGCTACACCGTCACCGGATTTTGGAAATTCGGAATGCGCAGTTTCAACAGACAAATCGTTTGGATTTTCTAGTGCAAACCAAACGAGGAAAACTAATTTCGATCGTGGACCTAATTAGGCGATCAAAGGAGAATATTCATTCGTAGGGATTTACAAGAAGGACTATATCTGCCTAAAAACGGAATAGTTTGGAGTCCAGCGTTAAGAACGCAAAGATATAATTCTAAACACTCTATGTATGTTTTTAAACACACGACGCCCAACAACAAAAATTTTAAACTTCCACTGCGTCTTGGGTGCGAGAATAGGATGTCCCAACACGAGAAACACCCACGATTGTAGAACCCACACCCGAAGAGCCAAGAGAGGAAATACAAGTTCCTAGAAGATTCGAGAGAGTCTCAAGACCACCTATGAGGTATGGTCTGCTTCTTGAAGAGGGCCATGATGAGCCTAACCATGGATGTGATCCAAAGACCTTCAAGGGAGCATTATCTGATGCCGATTCATCCAAGTGGCTTGAAGCTATGGAATCTGAGATGAATTCCATGCATTCAAACCAAGTGTGGAATCTTGTGGATCCACCTGAGGAAACTGTTCCCATAGGGTGTAAATGGATTTACAAGAGAAAACTTGGGGCGGATGGGAAGGTATTGACCTTCAATGTGCGATTGGTAGCAAAAGGCTATACTCAGAGACAATGAGTTGACTATGAGGAAACATTTTCTCCAGTTGCAATGTTCAAGTCTATAAGGATATTGCTTGTCATAGCTGCATGGTATGACTATGAGATATGACAGATGATGTAAAGACTGCCTTTCTTAATGGGGATATTAAGGAAGAGATTTACATGTCTCAGCCTGAAAGGTTTACATCTATCGGAAGTGAGCATGAAGGGATCGGTTAATAGGTGGAAAGTGTTTAGAAGGGGGGTTGAATAAACACTATCGAGTTTTGTATTCTTTTCGAATATTGAGTTCAGTTTAGTGACAAACTGACCCTTGGTATCTCGTCGGTCAATAACAATCAGTTTAACTGAAAAACAGTTGCGGAAGTAAACTGACTGAAAGATAGAATATCTGACAGTAATTGAAATTAAATGCACACGATTTGTTTCTGGATGTTCGGAGAATAGAATAACTCCTACGTCACCCCTTCTATCATGAAGATAAGATTTCCACTAAAAGACTTTGATCGAATACAAACTTTGTACTGACCCACTTCAGTTTGGACTTATCACTTGCCAAAACTGAAACTCTTAGTATATAATAAATTTTACAGTGCGTGACTGAATATAACGCAACTGAATGAATTTAACAGAAGATTTCAAAGTGCTTAACAAGCTCGTAAAGGTAGCCTTAATTGCTACTGATAAATCTGATAAGAGTGAGCTTTTATATCTGAATGTAAGTTGTGATTTCAGCAGAGTAATAGCAAGCTTGAATAATATGATAGTTCGTCTATTTTTCTCAGCTGCTCTCTTAACCTATTTATAGGCTTCCTTCTCAACGGTAATATTTAAATAACGTTTTGAATCTTTATATCCGTTGATTGGCACGTCGATATTCTCCGACATTCTTTATACTGCAATCTCTGAAATGTGGCGTTCCACTATTTGTTGCAGTCTGTTGTGTACTCCTTGTCAGTTGTCGTTCTTAATTAATGATATGCATAGCTGAGGCATCAGCTGAAAGATACTTTGCTGAAAGACTTATAACTGATTGTTTCAATTGATCAGTTCCCAACTGATCAATCAGTTATACTTCTGCCTCAACTGATGACGTGTATAATATTTAGTTGGTACGCATTCAGTTGTGTAGTTCAGTTTTCTCGTATTCAGTTATTTGCATAAGCAGTTGGTTCGCAATTTGTCAAACGCCGAAACTTAGTTTTCAACAATTTATCCCTTTGTGGTGTTTGACAAAACTAAGACAATAAGAACTGAACAACTGAACTCATTGTAGATAATATAAGGATTTGATCAATTTAGCTTAAAGAACTGATGATCTTCAAAAATACAAGAACTGCTACTTCAAACTGACTACTCTTCAACTAGAAAACTTCTTCTGTTGTTCTAGAATTTCTTTAATCTCTTCCCCCTTTTTGTCAAACGTATCCATTTTAATAGATAATCTTCGACATCAGTTGATAGGATGTTGACAGTAGTGGAGATACTTGAGACAGCAGTAAGCATTGTGGTTTGCAACAGGTCTATTTTTCTTGAAACAGAAGTCTCCAGACCTTCAACTCGTTTACTAATAGACTCTTGAGTTCCACTGAGACTTTTTGCTAAACCCCTGTTCTTTTGAATGTCATCTACTGCAAGAGAGAGAGAGAGGTTACAGCAGCTTGAATAACCTTCAATTTCTCTGAATTGAAAACTTCAGAATGTTCTAGCTTCAGAGTGTAAGCCAGTAGAGTGTGCTGAATTTTGTTGATGGAAGTAATCATCTGATTCATGTTATTATGAAGATCCTGAATTTCTTCAAGAACTAAGTCAAAATCTGTGGAAAAATGCGGAGGTGACTGTCCAGACGCTTCAGGTTCTTGTTCCCTTGAAACTTGATCAAAGACCACCAAGGTCCTGTCAGATACGATCGGTTCATCAATGGTCTGTTCTGGAACAGCTGTTTCAGTTATTTCTTCTTGAACTAGAGGAGGTGATGATTGATCCTGAGCAGCAGATGAGCCACCTTGCTGAATATGAGAGTCTATGGGGTTTTCAGCTGGAGGATCATCGACTGATGCTACTGTATGATAATCAGCTGAGACTTGTGCTGGCTCGTCAGTTAGTAAATTTACAATATTGAGCAACTAAGCCTCCATTGTGTCAGCAATCGCTTGATCAGTTTGATCAGCAGGTTCAGCAGAGACAGCAAGCTCAGCGGGCTCTTTAATAGGAGTCTCTTGAGCTGCTTGATCAGTTGAGTGATCAACTGATTCAGAAATGGGTGCATCGGTTTGAGATTCTTGTACTACTGACTGAATAATTTCATCAATATTTACGAGTGTCAAGTCAGCCTCTGAATAGATTTGATGATCAGTAGCAGAAGATTGAGGTACATCCTGTACTGGCTCTTCAGTTGTAGCAGTAGCTTGTACAGGGGATGGCTCTTTGTGTTGAGAAGGCGATTTATCTTCTTCATCATCTGAAGTTCCTTCATGAATGGTTAGTTCTTGATCCATCTCCCAAAATTTTATTTGTGATTGCAGAGCCATAAGATCAGTTTCTAGCTGCGTGAGCACAGCTCGATCATTATATGCAGTTGGACTAGTGGGAATATAGTTGCTTTTCAATTCCGCAATCAGTTGGCCCAACTTCTTGGCTCTGATTTGATCAAAGAAATAGTTCTTTCTCCCTAAAGCTTGAATTCCATTCTGATAACAGTTGCTTCCAGCTTGATGAATGTATTCAGCTTTGACTTCTTTTTCAGCTGTTTGGCAAATGTGTACGTTCTAAACTTAGTCCACGCATCATAAATCTTCAGTTTTGATTCAGCAAAAACATTGACCTATTCCCAGATGAGGTCAATGTGAGTCTGAATTGCGTTGGATGGCCTTGGCTCTTCAATCCACTTGCCTTTTCCTTTCTCATCAGTAAGAATATGTGGAATGTTCAGTCCAGAGTGAGTAGTGTCCACTCGTTCCTAAATGACCATTCCCTTGGGTCGAGCAGGGGGCAAGGATCGAATGTTGATTGATTTGGATCAAAGGAGCTGAAACCTTTTCTGATTCCTGCTTTTTATCAGTTGGAATAGCTATCAAAGGAATAGCCTGAATAGGCTGTTGAGCATCTGAAGGTTTTAGTCTCTCAGTTGGAATAGATGCCAACGTGGCGACTGGCTTTGTCTTTTGAGTGCGTTGCTTTTTAGTAATCAACTGATAAGGTGTTTACTCAGAATCTGATCCACTGACGATCAGTTTTCTCTTGATAGGCTTCAGTTGTGCGAGAGTCTTGGCCTTTTTAACTGACTTGGGAGCAGGCTGTTGAGTTCCAATCTCCTGCTTGATCTTAACAAATTGATCAGGAGACATGTCCAGTTTAGTCACTGGTGGCTGAATGTTTTTGGCATTGAATACTTTGAATTTTGATGATCTCTCTGAATCATCAGCTACCAATCCTTTGACTTTTATCAAATAACTCAGTTGAACAGCAAATCCCTTGGACTGCTTGGTGGATTGGAGCATATTTTTCAAAATTTTGAAGATAATGCGCTTCCAGTTGAGTCTTCGTCCTGCCATGATAGCAGTGATGGCTTGAAATTTTTCCAAAGTAAGAGTAGCAAAAGACCCTGCTTTCGCCAAAATCCCCTTGGCTACTATATCAGCCAGTAACTGAACTTCATGCTTTATTTCTTTCTTTGGATCGGAAACTTTGATTTTCCGTCCATCAGCGGAGAGGAGGGTTTGCATCTCTTCAATATCAGATGCTTTTACCTCAGTAAGATGTGCCAATCCATCAAAAGGCAACAAAAACAGTTCTCCAAAAGAATCTTCAGAGATGGTCAACAACTGGCCATTGATAGTAGAAATGATGTTTCCATCAGAATTGATCTTTCCATTTGAGTAGCATTCTTGAAGTTTGTTGGGGTAAATCTCCTGCGAAGAATGTCCCAAAAATGTCCGTAGACCTGCTGATTCGAGCTTCAGAAATACGTTTTTGACATCAATTTCTCTAACTGATAGAATTAATCCAAAGTTAAAAGCCATAGCGTTCAATATGTGTGCAGGAATTTGGTTTGCCATTTGAAGTGAATGATTTCCTGCGAAAACGAAAACTTGAAATTGCTTTTGCTTTGAAAATTGGTGTAAGCGTAAGGAAGAAGAACTTAAATGGAGCGGGTAAAGTACTAATATACGTGATTGTTCGAATTTTTTAGACACGTGTTAGTCCAGGAAGTACTGAATAAAAGACGTGTGTACATGTGTACGTGTGGTAAAAGCGTGTTGAAAATACGTGGATTAAAAGGGTCCACGTTACAGTCTGTCACTTGATGAGATATAGTATTTAATGCCAGTCACGTCACTAAATATGGAATAAAAAAATGGTTAAAGTGTTAACTTATGTGAGAAGATTAGTGAAATTATCAGCTGAATGATCAGTTGTAAAACCGTGTCTTTTCAGTTGAAAATTTACTAACTGCTGTCTTCTCAGTTAACTTTTTAAGCCAATATTCCCCCTTAATAAATGCATATAAAGATTAAGGAAAATTAAGCAAAACGAATTAAATAAACTCTTATGCTCAGAAGGTTAATCGTCTGCTGTAATAACGTTGTCCTTTCATCTCCTTTGACCCTGGCTATAAATAAGAGTAACTCGGTTAGTCTTAAACATATTAGCAAATAATAATTAAAGGTTATAATGGCAGGTGCAAGCAGTTTAAAGAGTTCAGATATGGCTGAAGTTTTCAAGAGCTCGGCGGTGGAGAACAGAAAAGCTGCAATGGAAGATGAAGTCTTCCAAAAGATCCTTCAATACTGGGAGGAGCTTCAAGGACTCCAGTTTCTCTATGAATGTGGAGAAGCTACCACTCCCAACCTGCTGGCAAAAATAAGCAAGTATCGGGAACGCTTGCACGTCTTTGAAACGGCTGACCTCTTTGATGATGGATATGTCTACCAGCTAATGCTTTATAAGGAACGGAGGATCTTAGAGCGTATAGCAGACTCTGATAGCTTCCTTAAGACTACCACCGGTGATATAAACCGATGGATGGCCAAGTGGAGGTCTTTCGTTGAGGAAGAATATTTTGATGTAATCCGTAACAATTTCTTTCGATAAATAAAATGTTTATCAGTTTATCTTTATTTTTATTTTCCTGCAAAGATTAATCTCAGCATTTGATGAATAAATCATGAACTGAACATAATAAATGACAAATAGCAAACTGAAATCAGTTAGAAAGTAAGAAATGATATGTAACACACGTTAAAAGACAACTGACATATTAGCAATAAAACTGATTAAGATAAATCAGTTAAACCAAGTATATTGCGAGAGTGGGAGAACTTAGTCTCAGGCAATGGTTTGGTGAAGATGTCAGCTGCTTGTTGTTCGGTTGAGACATATTCCAGTCGGATGTCCTTCTTCAAGGCATGATCTCTGATGAAGTGATGTCTGACATCTATGTGCTTGGTTCTGGAGTGAAGAACTAGATTGTAGGTAATAGCAATTGTGCTTGTGTTGTCACAGAATATGGGCGATTCTATGGCGATGACTCCATTGTCTCTTAGTTGCTGCTGAATCCAGAGCAGTTGAGCACAACAACTTCCAGCAGCAAGATATTCTGCTTCAGTTGTGGAAGTAGCAATGGATGTCTACTTCTTGCTGAACCAAGAGATCAGTCTGTCTCCTAGAAATTGACATGATCCACTTGTACTTTTTCGATCAAGCTTACATCATGCATAGTCTGCATCTGAATAGCCAACTAGATTGACAGAGTAGTCTTTAGAATACCATAACCCAACATTCTGAGTGCCTTTTCAAATATTTCAAAATGCGTTTGGCAGCTGAAAAATGTGATTGCTTTGGGTTTGCTTGAAATCTGACACACATACAGACAGCAAATACAATATCAGGGTGACTAGCAGTTAGGTATAATAAAGAACCTATTAAACCTCTGTAAAGGGTCGCCTCGACTGATATTCACCTTGATCAGTGTCTAGTTTAACTGATGTGCTCATGGGAGTACTTGCAGCTGAACATGATTCCATGCCAAATTTCTTCAGCAACTCCTTTGTGTATTTAATTTGATTGATAAACGTTCCTGTTTCCATTTGCTTCACTTGCAGTCCAAGAAAAAATGTCAGCTCACCCATCATGCTCATTTCGAATTTGTCTTCCATCAATTTAGCAAATTTCTCGCATAATTTGGGGTTAGTTGACCCAAATATGATATCATCAACATAAATTTGAACAAGTAAAATGTGATCATTTTTTGAAAATTTGAACAATGTCTTATCAACTGATCCAACAGAGAAACCGTGATCAGTTAGAAATTTTGAAAGAGTTTCATACCAGGCTCTTGGAGTTTGTTTAAGACCATATAAGGCTTTGTTCAAATGGTAAACATGATCAGGAAGAAGGTGATTAATAAAACCTGGAGGTTGTTCAACGTAGACTTCCTCTTGCAACTGGCCATTTAGGAAAGCACTCTTTACATCCATCTGGTAGACTTTGAAATCCTTGAATGAAGCATAGGCAAGGAATATTCTTATGGCTTCCAGTCTTGCAACTGTTGCATATGTTTCATCGTAGTCAATTCCTTCTTCTTGCCTATCTCCTTGTGCTACCAATCTTGCCTTGTTGCGCGTAGCTGAACCATCTTCGTTCAGTTTATTCCTGTACACCCACTTTGTACCTATAACAGTTTTTGAAATTGGTCTTGGAACTAGGTTCCAGACATTGTTATGTGTGAACTGATTCAGCTCCTCTTGCATAGCAATTGTCCAGTTTGGATCAGCAAGGGCTTCATCAGTTTTCTTCGGTTCCAATTGTGATACAAAAGCTGAATGAATAAATAAGTTGAGCATCTGATTTCCAGTTCTCACCGGATCAGATGGGTTACCTATTACCAATTCTGGAGGGTATGATTTCTTCCATCTGTATTCTGCAATTGTTGTATCCAAGTCAGCAACTGCTTCAGTTTGCAACTGGGTGTTTTCTTCATTTTCAGTTGCTGTTGCATCAGTTGGTATTTGAGTATCTTCAATAGGCTCCACCAACTGATTTTCAGGAACTACTTCCTGTTCAACTGATTGATCCACAATTTCAGGTTCTGGTGTTTGAAGGATGTTTCGATTGATATGGCTTTCTTCTTCATGATCATCCTCCAAACTTATATCTGTAAATCTGTCAACTAGCTCAACTGGATCAGTTGGCTTATTTGTTAGTACAGTTTCATCAAAAATGACATTTATTGATTCTTCAACAATTAGTGTGTTCCTGTTAAACACTCTATAAGTTTTGCTGACTGATGAATATCCTAAAAATATTCCCTCTACAGATTTAGCATCAAATGCTTTTAAAAGATTTTTGTCATTGTTAAGAATAAAACATCTGCAGCCGAATATTTTGAAATAAGTAATTATACTTTTTCTTCCATGCCAGATCTCATATGGTGTTTTCATATGATTCTTATTAATCATTGATCTGTTCTGAGTGTAACACGCAGTATTTACTGCCTCTGCCCAAAACCTTTGAGAAATGCCAGAATCAGCAAGCATTGTTCTAGCAGCTTCTTTTAGGGTCCGATTTCTCCTTTCAGCTACACCATTTTGCTGAGGAGTTCTAACTGCTGAGAACTCATGCTTAATTCCAACATTTTCTAAAAAATTTGAAAGAATTTGATTGATGAATTCAGTCCCTCGATCGGATCTGATTCTATCAATTCCAATTGATTTCTCATTTAATAGTATTTTGAAAAGCTTGATCAGTTGAGCAGCAGTTTGGTCTTTGGATTTGAGAAATATAACCCAAGTAAATCTTGAAAAATCATCTACAACCACCAAGGTGTATTTTATTCCCCCTAAGCTCATGACTGGTATTGGACCAAATAGATCCATATGTAACAGCTCTAAGCATCAGAAAGAAGATTTACTGCCCTTGTTTTTAAAAGAAGATTTAACTTGTTTACCAAACTGACATGCTGAGCAAATTTTATCTTTGGTAAAATCCATTTTGGGCAAACCAGTGACAAGATCGTGATTACTCAGATAAGCAATGGATTTAAAGTTCAGGTGGTTTAGTCTCTTATGCCACAACCAGTTTTTAGAAGATTTTGAAGCAATAAAACATACTGGTGAATAAGGTTGATCATTCCAACTGACTTTGTAAGTGTTTCCACACCTTTTGCCAGTTAGTATGATCTCATCAGTTGCATCTTTGACTGAACAAGAATGTTTGTCAAACTGAACTGAGAATCCATTATCGCATAACTGACTAATGCTAATCAGATTATACTTGAGATTCTCAACTAATAAAATATTATTAATGATAAAGTTACCATGGATAAGCTTATCCTTACCCACAGTTTTACCTTTGGAATTATCTTCAAAACTGATGTTTGGTCCAGTGTAATTGATCAGTTGAGATAGCAAATTTGCATTTCCTGTCATGTATCGTGAACATCCACTATCCAAGTACCAGATTGATTCCTTGCTTGTACCTGTTACCTACAATCACACACAAAATATAATATTGGTACCCTTTTCTATTTGGGTCCAAGATTGATTAGTCCCTTAGGAATTCAGACTTGGATCAGTCTAACTGACTGTCCAGTTGCTGTATTCCAGATGGTCTTTCTCGACTTGTGTGTGCTCGGTGTGTAGTGTGCAGACGATACAACATGTAATTTGCCTCTGTTCAACTGATTGTTCGGCTGATATCTTTTCTGAACCGACTTGTTGTTATAGTAGTTGGAGTAGCCATTTGAATAATTCCTGCTGAATCTTTTTGTCGACTGACTGCGTGAGTCAGTTAAAATTTTTGGGCTATAACCAATACCATATCTTCTTGCCTTGTTCATACTTTCAGTAGGCTGTTCAATCAGTTTACTTGGCTCAGGTTGTTCTTGTACCATAACTGATTTGACAAAGTGAATATATTTCCCTTTGACCATATTCAGTTTTGGTTGAGTATCATTGGAAGTCATTTCATCTTGGTTACTGAACCCTAAACCAGTTTTATCAGTAACTGATTTCTGAGAGTTCTGTATATCAGTTAATGCAGCAGATGATTTGTTCCAAGCCTGAATAAGCTCAGTTTGCTTTGAATTTTCAAGCATTAACTTTTGAATCATTGATTGATTTCTGCTTCTTTCAGTATTAAGCTAAGCAATCTCCCTTTTCAGACTCAACTCATCAAATGATTCATCAGTTTTAGTTTTATTGTCTATGGCATCAGTTTGCTTTGCTTTGGACTTTTCAAAAGATAAGTCAAGCTTTTGATACTCATTAACCATGTCATGAAGAGTTGAAATAAGTTCTTCTGTAGTGAAATCAGTTGAGGCGAAGTCAAATACCTGTTGACTGCTTGACTCTTGTTCTGTGTCATCAGCCATTAGACACTTCACTTCCTCTCACTATCATTGGAACTGCATGAGGTTTCTGGCTCTGACTCTTCGCTGTCAGTTTCTGCCAATTTTGATTTACTCTCTTCAGCTAAGAGTACCTCATGCTTCTTCCTGAAAGACTTCTTATCATTCCTGGGTCTCCTCTTGTTCTCATCTGATTTCTTTTTTCTTTCAGTTGAGCCTTGACTGTCCTTCTTGGGTTTGGTACAGTCAGCAATGAAGTGACCATGTTTGCCACAGTTGTAGCAAGCATTTGAATCTTCTTTAGAGTTGTTTCTCTGATAATTCTTCTGGAAGTTCCCTTCGTTTTTCCTCATAAATCTTCCAAATTTTTTGATGAACAATGACATAGCGTCATTGCTTAGTTGATCAGCAACCTTCTCGACTGAACCAGTTGGTTCTGTTCTAACAGCAGTTAAGGCAGTAGTTGCTGCTGGAGTGGATGGTTCTCCTTCACGAGTTTGCATCTCAAACTCATAGGCCTTTAGATCAGCAAATAGATCATGAAGCTCAACTTTGTTTAGATCCTTGGATTCGCTCATTGCCATGGTCTTTATGTCCCACTCCTTGGGAAGACCTCTGATCACTTTTAGAGCAACTTCTTTGTTGGTATACACTTTTCCAAGTGTATTGAGTTCATATATGATACAGCTGACTTTTTCATCATATTCATGCATTGATTCTCCAGCTCTCATATTTATGTTGTCAAACTTCTGAACAGCAACAGAAAGTTTATTCTCCTTGCTTTGTTCATTTCCCTCACAAAGCTGGATCAGCTTTTCCCAAATCTCTTTAGCTGTCTTGCACATTTTGATTTTACTGAACGTTGCTTTGTCCAGCATTTTGTAGAGTATGTCCTTTGCTACATTGTCCAGATTTGCTTTTATTTTGTCTTCAGCAGTCAACTCATCTCTGAGCTTTTCAATTCCGTGAGGTGCCCCATCGGTGATTGCAACTGCTGTGTTGGCTTTCAGAATCTTCATTGGTCCATCAGTGATGACATACCACATATCATCATCTTGTGCAGCTAAGTGAGCCTGCATCCTGATTTTCCAATCATTGAAGTCCTCTCTGGAAAACATTGGGATCTTGTTGAAGGAAGACATGATCAATAGTTTGAGTAGAGATATTCTTTTGACAAGATACAACCGCTCTGATACCACTTGAAGGGATCGGTTAATAGGTGGAAAGTGTTTAGAAGGGGGGTTGAATAAACACTATCGAGTTTTGTATTCTTTTCGAATATTGAGTTCAGTTTAGTGACAAACTGACCCTTGGTATCTCGTCGGTCAATAACAATCAGTTTAACTGAAAAACAGTTGCGGAAGTGAAAGATAGAATATCTGACAGTAACTGAAATTAAATGCACACGATTTGTTTCTAGATGTTCGGAGAATATAATAACTCCTACGTCACCCCTTCTATCACGAAGATAGGATTTCCACTAAAAGATTTTGATCGAATACAAACTTTGTACTGACCCACTTCAGTTTGGACTTATCAGTTGCCAAAACTGAAAATTTTTGTATACAATAACTTTTACAGTGCGTGACTGAATATAACGCAACTGAATGAATCTAACAGAAGATTTCAAAGTGCTTAGCAAGCTCGTAAAGGTAGACTTAATTACTACTGATAAATCTGATAAGAGTGAGCTTTTATATCTGAATGTAAGTTCTGATTTCAGCAGAGTAATAGCAAGCTTGAATAATATGATAGTTCGTCTATTTTTCTCAGCTGCTCTCTTAACCTATTTATAGGCTTCCTTCTCAACGGTAATATTTAAATAAAGTTTTGAATCTTTATATCCGTTTATTGGCACGTCGATATTCTCCGACATTCGTTATACTGCAATCTCTGAAATGCGGCGTTCCACTATTTGTTGCAGTCTATTGTGTACTCCTTGTCGGTTTTCGTTCTTAATTAATGATATGCACAGCTGAGGCATCAGCTGAAAGATACTTTGCTGAAAGACTTATAACTGATTGTTTCAATTGATCTGTTCCCAACTGATCAATCAGTTATACTTCTGCCTCAACTGATGACGTGTATAATATTTAGCTGGTACGCATTCAGTTGTGTAGTTCAGTTTTCTCGTATTCAGTTATTTGCATAAGCAGTTGGTTCGCAATTTGTCAAACGCCGAAACTTAGTTTTCAACAGAGCATATGATATGCAAACTTGAGAGATCTATTTATGGTCTAAAGCATACATCAAGGAGCTGGAACCTCATATTCGATAGTACAATCAAAGAGTTTGGTTTTACTAAGAATCCTGAGGAACCCTGTGTGTATAAGAAGGTCAGTGGGAGTGCTGTGACATTTTTGGTACTTTATGTTGATGACATTATACTCATTGGGAATGATGTAAGGATGTTGCAATCAACTAAAATATGGTTAACGAGTAAATTCTCGATACAAGACTTGGGAGAAGCATCTTTTATATTGGGAATACAGATCTATCGAGATAGATCAAGAAGATTGCTTGGTCTCACCCAGTCCACATACATTGATACCATCGTTAAGCGGTTCTCGATGGATGAGTCCAAGAGAGGACATCTACCAATATGTCATGGCGTGTCCCTATCCAAGTCTTTGTCTCCCAAGACTGATGCAGAGATAGCGGCGATGACACGCATTCCGTATGCTTCTGCAATTGGTAGCATCATGTATATGATGATATCTACACGTCCTGACGTGGCTTTTGCACTAAGTGTAATGAATAGATATCAATCGAACCCTGGTCTTCCACACTAGAATGCTGTGAAATACATCCTCAAGTATTTGAGAAGGACCAATAAGTTGTTCTTGGTCTATGGGGGTGGAGAACTGAAATTGGAAGGCTATACCGACTCTAGCTTCCAAAGTGATATCGATTACTTGAAGTCAACCTCTGGGTTCGTATTCATGCTAAATGGTGCTGCTGTCTCTTGGAAGAGTTCCAAACAAGATAGTACTGTGGATTCCACCACTGAGGCCGAATACATTGCTGCATCAGCTGCAGCAAAGGAGGTTGTTTGGATAAGGAATTTCGTCCAAGAGTTGGGCTTCATTTTTAATGGAGTTGCTCCTATCCCGGTGTTTTGTGACAACACGGGAGCCATAGCTCAGGCGAAGGAGCCAATGTCTCATCATAAATCCAAACACGTATTGAGAAAGTACCACATCCTCCGAGAGATTGTGGAAAGAGGAGAAGTGTCGATTGACAAAGTCGGCTCCGTAGATAATGTTGCTGATCCACTAACTAAGCTTTTACCTGGACCATTATTCGAGAAGCATCGCGAATCGATGGGTTTGAAACATATGGGTAATTGGCTCTAGTGCAAGTGGGAGATTGTTAGAGTAGGTGCACGTGAAGCCAAGTGTTGGCCGAGAGTTCACAATGAAACTCTACGTATAAAAAATCTTTATTTTAATAATATTTGAAATTATTGTTTTGGCACATCTTTATCTGTATACCCATGCATGTTGCATAGATAAAGTCCTTGAATATACAAATAGTAGAAAGAATATGAGATGCTCATATGATGAATATCATGAAACTCATATTTGGAATGCTGTATATTCTAAACAGTTCCTAGTCAATTCAGCCGCCGCTAAGAAGGATATAGGTCGCTCGAGTTGGAGACTAGTATCTGCGATGTGAGTACCATGTTTCATTTGTAGGGGACATTATGATGTCCGAGCATGCAGATAGGAGCTCCTTGTAGAGTGCACTGAACAACCCTCCATAAAGGACTTTCCAAGTGGTTCTCATTTATCGATTGGAAACATTCTATTTTATGGCTGTACAGCATTAGTCCTTATGACCCGGGACAACATTGAGACTCTATATGCTAGCATTGCACTTTGACTTGTTTACCGACTCATATGGGGTCATCAGGTAGCAAGGTTAGGTGTTTTGTCGAAACATATAGGAGTCGATGCATTGTAGTCGGGGATTCACCACTTACCTTCGGTTATGGATATCCTATGTGATTTCATGTGCATGTAGTTTGAAATCTCTGATCAGAGTGTGGTGGTAATTAAGAAAGGGGTTTCCTAGATTACACCATCGATGCAACTAGGACATGACACATAGTATCGATTCTTTGGCAACTCTCGATATACCAATTATTGTCGAATCGGTCGGGATATATGAGTTGAAGAGACCGTACTGTATGCTAACTATAATAGAATGGTTCTTGTAGGCACTATCATTTGATACCTAAGAAATCATGTAAGCGATGCTGCTAGGCGTTTAACATGATTGGTTGGGTACTATCAGACTTGAGTTCTGACGTTCTTATTATCAAGGAGTTGATAAATAAGAATGGAGCAACTGGGGTATGCTCATATAAGGACATGTTTAGTCTCGAATCACATGGGAATATGAACTCACTGCTAGTTGTATCAATGAACCATTGAGATCACACAAGTGCTAACTTTCTAGATCCCATTGAGAAGTAAATTAGTTCAATGTTTTGAAGGGCTTATAAAGGAGTTTATAAGCACAAGGAAAAATTAGAAATATGACTTCTATGAGGGAAATGTAACTTTTAATTTGTGGAAGTGTTCCTAAATTAAAAGTTGGGCAAATAAATAATGTATTTGAAAATTGTGATTTTCATAAACATTATTATGGACTAAATTAAATTAATTCAAGTGTTAAATTAATTAAATACTAGTGGGCCTAGTAGAGTCCAAATAATTAAATTAATTTAAGTGTTGAATTAATTAAATCATATTGAGTCTTGTAGAGTTCAATAGGAAATAATTATTCAACTGGTGGGCTTTAATAAATTCAAGTAAGGTCTAATTGATCTCAAATTATTTGAGACAATTAAATTAAAGTCCTTGTGCTTTGTAATTATTACAAGCCCAAATAGAATTTGATAGACTTAATTTAATTGTGGTGATGATAGTCAAAACCAGTAGATCGCGTTAGTAAAACCAGAAGATAGTATAAAAGCAGAAGTTTTCGTATCGCCTTAACAAAGCAGTACTCTTCGAGTACTTATTAGTTTAGAAAAAAAGAAGCAGAACTTGACTTCTACTGAATCAGAAACTAACGATCTTATATTAAATGTTACCGTTACTTTACCAAGTACAAAGTATTAAATGCATCATCAATGCTGAACAAAGTCATTTAATACATTTTACCAAATGTGGTATGAAATAAGACTGATCGTTCTGAAACTTTTTGCAGGAACCTTTTTCGGTAATAAAGATGATTTTATCAGAAGTCAAAGAAGCCATTTTTTTTATAGACGTTGGATTCAAGACTTTTATAAATACACAAGATCAATGACATTTATAGGTTACCGATACTGAAACAACGTTTACATTCTTTCATATACGAACGTCGATTTGAACACTCAGAACTTCTTATCATCTTCAAGCTCAATATACAGAAAAGTAGTACACGCTTCACTTTAGTTATCTGATCTTTTGAGATCATATTGTGCTGACTGTTTCTTAATCTCTCTACAATCATATTCAAGTTACTATATCTTTGAGAAGAGTTTGTAATCTGAAAAAGAGTATTTTCCAGAACTTTGCTGTATTCGTATTATCGTGTTGAGAAACTAAAAGTTTCAGTAGGCGAAGGATAAGTCCTACTGAAGTGGGTGTGTACAAGTGTTGTACTGTAAAAACCAAAGCCTTTTAGTGATATCTTCTGGAAACCGAAGAAGGGAAGACGTAGAAGATTTTATCCTTGAACTTCCATAAACAACCATTTTCTACTGCCAACTGTTTTACTGTGTTTCACCGTACTCCATTGAATCGTTTCCACAATATTTATTGTGATCTGCTGGATTTTCTTTCAACAAGAATAGTTATAATCTCTAACAGGATTCTAGTACCCTTTGCAAAAACGACTGTCAAAGGAAAGAGTTTATTCACCCCCTCTCTAAACTCTATTTCGATCCCCAACAAGTGGTATCAGAGCATATTTTTCTCGTTCTATATTTACAACAGATATGGCACACTTCAGCAAGGTTCCTATGTTCTCAAAAGAAGACTTTGATAACTGGAAGATCCGGATGCAAGCTCATTTTGCAGCTCAAGACGATGACATGTGGTTTTTCATCACAGATGCTCCTTTGAAGATCTTAAAATCTAACACTGCTGTTGCTGTTGCTGTTACTGAGGGAGCACCTCAGATGGTGGAGAAACACAGAAGTGAATGGATTGGCGAAGATAAAAGGAAAGCCAATCATTATAATGTTGCGAAGGATATTCTTTACAAAACTCTCGACAAAAATACCTTCAGCAAAATCAAAATGTGTTCTACTGCTATAGAGATTTGGGAAAAACTAATCCAAATATGTGAAGGAAATGAGCAGACGAAGGAGAATAAAATGTCTGTAGCAATGCAGAAATTTGATAATCTTAAGATGAAAGCTGGAGAAACTCTGAATGAGTTTGATGAACGGTTCAGCAGCCTGATTAATGAACTAGCAGCTCTTGGGAAAGAGTATGGCAACAGAGAAATAGTACTCAAGGTGATGAGAGCTTTACCCAGGGAATGAGACGTTAAAACAATGGCTATGAGAGTCTCTAAAGATCTAAACAATTTGGAGCTACATGACTTGTTCGCTGACTTAAAAGCCTATGAGTTCGAACTGGAAGTGAGAAGCAGAGAAGAGCCCTCAAAAAATCTACCTACAAAGGCTCTTGCTGCTACTGCTGCTGCTGCTGCTGTAGCTGTTCCACAAGCATTATGTGCTACCATCATTGAGAGCACTTCTGAAAAGACTGCTTAAAAGATCAGCAATGATGCTATGTCTCTCTCTATGAAAAAATTATCCAGATTCATGAAGAAGAATCACCGAGCCTACCAACGTCATAACCGGAACTTCAAGAAGGATTCACCACCTGGTGACATGGCGTGCTTTAACTATGGAAAGATCGATCACTTTATTGCTGATTGTCCAAAGACTAAGAAGGATGACCAGAAGAAAAAGAAATACAAGAGGAATGACAAGAAATTCAGAAGAGACCGCAAAGCAATGATTGCTGAGGAAATCAAATCTAAATGGGCGGAGTCTAGCTCTGAGTCTTCTGACTCAGAAAGTCATTCCAGCGAAAGTGATGCGGAAGAGATCAAATGTATCATGGCAGATATTGAACCAACCTCGACATTTGGAAAGGTACTTGACTTTGACTCTGACGAATTTACACGAACTGATTTAATTAAAGCACTGCATGACATGGTGGAAGAGTACTCAAGACTTTCTCAATCATTCGAGGAAGTTAAAATTGAAAATCAAGACTTAAAAGATCAAGTCAGTAATTTCACTTGCTTGCAAGAGAACAGTTGCAATGATTTAAAAGTTGAGATGAGTAAGTTAAGAACTGAGAATGAAAGAGTGAATGCAGATTACCAAACAATGAGGTCTGAAAACTAGAAGCTATCTATTTTGGTAAATGCATGGATCAAGTTTTCTGTTTTCTTAGAGAAGATGCAAGAATTGTAGAAGCAATCCGGTGACAGGAGTGGTCTCGGATTCAGCAATAATGAAAGCACTTCTGAAGCAAGTACTAAGACAGAGATGGATAAAGGCAAAGGGAAATTCATTCACTTTGTCAAATCCAGTGTGGTATATGAACCTGAAGTACCAACTGTTCGAGTTGAAAAGACTGTAGATCAGACGAATAGAAGGAAGCATTATGGTCTGGGTTATGTTTAACCTAAGGAAAGAGCTCACCAGAGTTCTGGATCCAGCAGAGGATTCAACTCAGGAGGACAACCCTCTATGAAGGTTAAAACTACCAGCACTCTAATTCTAGACATGTTCAGAAGAGATACAGACCAGACAAAAAAAAAACAGAAGGGAAGAACAACATTCTAAGATGCATTCTATTAGAAATAGCAGGCCTTTTGTTGCACACACCACTTTGGATACCCGAAGTACAAGGTCACCTAGAATTGTACAAATGTGGGTTCCTAAAGGACTGATAAAGATTGGACCCAAATAGATTGGGTACCAGATACTAAAATTTGTGTTTGCAGGAACAGGAGAAGAAAGTCAAAATCAGCAGCTCCACATGGTATCTGGACAGTGGATGTTCCAGACACATGACTGGACAGAAAAATCTACTATCAGAAGTAATGAGTTGTATTGGACCAAAAATAACATTTGGGGATAACTCAAAAAGTAAAACCGTGGGTAAGAGTAAGATTATCCATGGTAACATTACTACCAATGATGTACTATTAGTTGAAAATCTTTGTTATAATTTGATTAGCATCAGTCAACTGTGTGATAATGGTTATTATGTGGCTTTTCAAAAGTACACATGCACAGTTAAAAATGCTGATGATTCTACTGTATTAAGTGGAAAAAGAGAAGGCAACACATACAAAGTTTCATGAAATATAGATCATATTAATGTTCCTACGTGTTTAGTTGTCTCTCTTGTGATAAACATTGGCTATGACATAAGAGATTGAATCATCTGAATTTCAAGTCAATCAATAATCTCAAGAAGCAAAACATAGTTGATGGTTTGCCTGATATAAACTTCATTAAGAATCATGTTTGTTATGCATGTCAACTTGGTAAGCAAGTCAGATCTAGCTTCAAGAATAAAGGTAGTAAATCAACTTCAAGGTGTTTGGAATTATTTCATATGGACTTATTTGGTCCAATCCCTATCATGAGCTTAGGGGGAATGAAATATACACTTGTCGTTGTTGATGACTTTTCTAGATTTACTTGGGTAATATTTCTTGCTGGAAAAGATCAAACCAGTAGTCTCCTGATCAAGCTTCTGAAAAAGATTCAAAATGAAAAATCTATTTATGTCATTAAAATCAGAAGAGATCGGGGAACTGAGTTTACTAACAAGATTCTTGAGTTATACTTGGATGAACAAGGCATTCATCATGAATATTCAGCTGTTAGAACGCCTCAACAGAATGGAGTAGTTGAAAGGAGAAACAGAACTCTTAAAGAAGCCGCTAGAACAATGCTAGCAGATGCAGACATCTCTCAGCGCTTCTGCGCAGAAGCAATCAACACAGCATGCTACACACAGAACAGAACAATGATCAACAAAAGACTCAATCAGACTCCGTATGAGATATTGAAAGGGAGTAAGCTAACGTATCTTATTTTCATGTATTTGGTTGCAGATGTTTTGTTCACAATAACAGTAAAAATTATTTGTCTGCATTTGATTCAAAATTAGATGTTGGACTATTTCTTGTTATTCATTAATAAGCAAAGCTTTTGGAATTTTCAACAATAGAACTCTTAATGTTGAAGAATCTATTCATGTTGTCTTTGATGAAGATAGCAGCGCTCCTGGAATTTCTAATGTGTCAAATTTAAGTAACAGGTTAGATAGGATTCATCTGGAATTGGATAGTGAAGATGATGCAGAACCTACGGTTAAAGATACTCAAAATCGATAACCAGACATTCCTCTGATAGAACCAATTGCTCAGACACAGGATATACCAGAACCAGAAGTGAACATTCCAGAACCTGCTACTGCTTTAGCTGAGCCTGATTCTAATCTGTCAAACCAGGAAGAAACTTCTTTAAATCCTTTTGTCTGGAGGAAATCCCATCCTCCATCTTTGGTTATTGGTAATCCTGCAGCTCCATTAAGAACCAGAAGGCAAATGATTAATGAATATATGCATGCTGCCTTTATTTCTCAGGATGAACCAAAGAAAATTGAAGAAGCTCTTCTGGATCCCAGTTGGATCGAAGCTATGCAAGAAGAGCTGAATCAATTTAAAAGAAATGAAGTTTGGTTTCTTGTACCCAGACCATCTCATCAAGCTGTCATTGGAACACGGTGGGTATTTAGAAACAAACTAAATGAAGAAGGAACTGTGGTCAGAAATAAAGCAAGATTGGTAGCTCAAGGTTTCAGACAAGAAGAACGAATAGACTATGATGAAACCTATGCACCAGTAGCAAGGCTTGAAGCGATCAGAATATTTTTAGCCTTTGCTGCTTTCAAAAATATCAAAGTATATAAAATGGACGTGAAAAGAGCCTTCCTAAATGGTCTACTGCAAGAAGAGGTATAAGATGAACAACCTCAAGGTTTTATCGATCATTTCTTACCAAATCATGTATTTAAATTACACAAAGCCCTGTATGGTTTAAAACAGGCACCTCGAGCTTAGATTGACACACTTTCACAATTTCTTGTTAATCATGATTTTACTATCGGTACAATAGGTAAAACTCTGTTCACTTTAGTTAAGAATAAGCACATTCTGTTAGTACAGATTTATGTTGATGACATTATCTTTGGGTCAACTAACCCCAAATTGTGTGCAAAGTTCTCCAAATTGATGCAAGAACAATTTGAAATGAGCATGATGGGAGAATTAACATTCTTCCTAGGACTACTGATCAGGCAACTTGATACTGGAATCTTCTTAAATCAAGCTAAGTATACTAAGGAACTACTGAAAAAGTTTGGCATGGAAACATACTTTGCTGACTGCTTCTAGTCCTATGAGCTCATCTACTAAACTTGACATGGATGATAGTGGAATTTCAGTAGAGGTAACTCAGTATCGTGGTCTTATTGGTTCACTGTTATATACCATTAGACCTGATATTATGTTTGTTGTCTCTATTTGTACAAGATTTCAATCTAACCCTAAGAAGTCACATTACATTGCAGCTAAGTGCATACTGAAATATTTGAAGGGCACTCAAAATGTCGGCTTATGGTATACCAATGATTCATCTTTCAATTTTATTGGATATTCAGATGCTGATTATGCAGGTTGCAAATTAGACAGAAAAAGCACAAGTTGTTTTTGTCAATTTCTTGGTGATAGGTTGATCTCCTGGTTTAGTAAAAAGTAGACTTCCATAGCTACGTCTACTGCAGAAGCAGAGTACCTTGCTGCTGGAAGTTGCTGCTCTCAAATTCTTTGGATACAACAACTTAAAGACTACGGAGTTCAAGCTTCTTAATCAACCATTTTCTATGACAATACGAGTGCTATAGCAATCACGCAAAATCAGTACTTCATTCCAGAATAAAGCACATTGATATCAGACATCATTTCATTAGAGATCATGTGCAGAAGAAGGAAATTCGTCTGGAATACGTTTTACTGATCAACAAGCAACATATATCTTTACAAAGCCTCTACCTGATAATAAGTTTTCTTATTTTCGAAATGTTCTTGGTTTAATTGATTTAACTTGAGTAAATTGATGTTTTCAGTTGCATGTTATTCAACTCATATCAATTCGTTTATAAATAAAAGGATACAATTTGTGGCAACTACTGATATTTTATTAAGAATAGAATCGACGTCTTACAACTTGATTCAAACTTCTTTCTACAGCATCTTGCCACATTCTAAACCAGTTGTTCAAATAATGACTTCTAATATTCCGTAAGTTGCTAGAATAAGCTGTTATATCCAACAACTCCCACTCTCTTGACAGCAGCATATGGTTCAGCACATCATGTTTGACCAGCTCGTATATGTGATCAACTCGAGCAAGCCTCTTGAATCTTCTTGCAAGTGATCTCTGTTTAGCAGAAGCATGAAATTCTCCGGTATTGATTGATTGGAGGTCATGAGCAGTAGTCCAAATGTACATAACCTCCGCAAAGATGAAGTCTTCTGCACCATTTTTTAATTCTTGCAAAAGTTGAGGTGTCCATGAAGGATGAGGAACATGAGTGCTACTTTCACAATCCATTGGAATACAAATGCTACTACAAGCAGAAGTCATCTCTTTTTATAGATAAGATTTGAGGAAGACGAAGAGTCATCGAGCATTAAGTTATCCAGACTAAGTTTTTCTCATCCTTTTTTCTGCTTATTTTTTGTTATTTGTTTATTTACTTATTTATTTGCATTAAGTAAAAAGTAGCAGATAAACAGATATATGACATAATGGAATATTTCATTCATAAAACCAAATGCATTACATTGTCCTATCTATTACATTTTGTTGATATCAGCAGCTTGAAGTACTGCAAAATACTTCAACAGGAACCTAACTAAGCTCTGCTGGAATCCCCTCTCTTTGCATGATCGTGGTTGCTGACGAGATGATTTCGCAGCTTAGCCCTTCTAAAAAAGAACAATCTAACGGATTGTTCATATTACAGGCTAATGAATTCTTCCAAGTCTTCATATCTTGAAAAAGGATGTCTTCAGACATCATCTACGAGAAGCTGGAAATGGTCCTTGCAATTCCTCTGCTGAATCAGTCTCTGGAGAAGACTCCGAGAGTATTTGTGCATCATCCATTTGAGATTTGTTATTTTTTGTGTACATAACCTTATTTGTGAGATTGAAGGTACTTACATAGAGTATTGGGAAGCTAAAGAGACATCCAACCGGTCACATCTTGCACGAATATCAAGAGTCATCTATCATTTCCTCAGATATCGTATCTTTTGCATTTATTAGTTTCATTAATTGAGGAGGAATATTATTTTATTTTGTTTTTTCCTTTTCCGTGCTTTTCAGAAGCAAAAGAAGGTTTGTCTTTTCGATAAAACAATATGTCTACTTGTTTTTATCCAGATGCTGAAAATATTTCAGCACTCCATAACTCCTAATAGATATTATCATAAGACGAAAAACTCTCTTCTGATTTTTTTAGTAACCGCTTTGGACAACCCGCCTTTTATTTTACTTTTTAAAATTTTGGCGTATCTGACACTCTCTGCTCAACTTTTCAAATTCAACCGTAAATTGACACGTGTCCTTATGTTTCACTGACGGCTGTACATTCTCGACTTTAACCGACTCTTCTCAGTCTTTTTACCTTTACTCTCTCAGATCTTTCGCATACTAACTATTGTTTTCTCTCGTATTCACATTCTACTACAAAATCTACTTCGAAATTATTTCTACTTGCAGAAAAATGGTAGGAGCATACACACTCAATGCCTATCAAGTTAATTTTGATTCAGTGTTGACAATTAAGGACGAAAATCTGGTCAACATGTTCAAAGCCATCGAAAAATCTGGATTTAGAAGGCTTCTGGAAGCTCCAGCAGTTATCTACAAAACTGCTCTCCTGAAATTTTATGCAAAGCTAAGGTTGACGAAGGGAAAATCTTCTATTCCCAAGGAGATGTATCTATTTCAATTGATGCTGCCCTTTTGGGATCGACCTTCTTCCTCTCATGCTCAGGTATCTCAGATTTTTTTGATACGTCTAAGGAGGAGATGTCGGCTGCCCTCGTTATTTTCTCAGCTTCTGGAGAGGAACTCTCTCCTTCTTACTTCAAGAAGCTACTGAAGATAGAATACCAAGTGCTTGCTGATATTGTTGCAAAAGCACTGTTGGTCAAAGCTGGTACTTTTGATAAATTGACCAAGGAGAAAGTTCAAGTGATGCTGTCCATCACCTCTGAATTTAAAGTGGATTGTAGTGCATTCCTGTTTAGAATCCTGAAGGATATGGTTCTGAGGAAGAGTTCTGGGTTTGTTGTTAAAATCAGCAAAATGCTTAAGGATGCTGGTTTTCCTTTCACTACTGATCAGGACGCTTCTTTTGTGACAATGGCCGATGCTGATAATGTGCTCGCCCTGAGGCCAAAGCCAATTGTGGCAGAATTTGTTGCTCTAAAAAGAGAGATTGGAGATGCTCAGACTGAGGTGCAAGGTCCTCAGAAGAAGATCAAAAGAAAAGAGTGGATATCTCCACCGATTCTGATAAAACAGTTTCTGAAGAGTCTGCTGCTCCTACTCAAGCATCTGTCCCTGTCACTCCCAGCAAGAAGAAGGCTCGCACGGTGCTTCGAATTAAGAAAACAGCAGCCATTGCTGATTTGGACACTGTCTCGTTGAGACAAGTGTTTCCAGAAGCCACGTATTCTTTGCTAGTTTATGCTCCTATCACTAAACCAGCAGTCACTTCTGCTAGCACCTCTTCTACTGCTCCAACCTTCAGACCCTCGTCTGGAGTTGTTTTTCGTGAATAAACTGCAGGGTCTTCTACTTTTCGACCCATGTTGTCTGCCTCATTTTCAGATAAAGGCAAAGGGAAACCCGTTGCAGAACCATAACTTCATGGCGCCAAATCATCTGTTTTAACTGGTATTGATATTCATATGGAAGAGATTGAAAGATCTGCCAATGAAGGGATGACCTTCTTTGATGATTGGCATAAGGTTCGAGTTTTCCATCCTCTCACATTCTTCAGAACACGAGGTGCATTCAGTAAAATGATAAAGAATGAAGAAAGGTGTTTGAACTTGCCAAAACTGATAATGTGATTGAAGCCATGAAACGCCGAAGTTTCATTCTTGAGCAGATGAAACGACACAAGCTGAAATCAGTTTTGAAGACTCTTCAGTCTAATTTTGATGCTATGATTCCAACTGCTGCTCAGAATCAGAATGTGATCCGCATTCTATCTGACCGTTTGAGAATAATGAATGAGCAACTTCTTGCTCAAGAACAGACTTTTGGAGAACCTGTACAGTATTTAGTAGGTTTCATTCCAGACCTTGCTCAGACTATGCCAGTTGAGGAAAGGACTACAGCTCCACCAGAAGCTAAAGTCTCTAGTACTCCTGCATCTCCGAAGCAGCCTACTCAGTCTTCTTCTCTCCTATCTGTTCGTGAATTGGCTTCAGTGGATGAAGTTATTCAGTCTATCATTGTTACTGTCTCTGCTGCATCAGAAGCCGCTCAGGCTGATGACTTGGTCCAACTAGTAGTTCTCCCAGCAGAACACCATTTAGAAGAATCGGATGCTGCCCCATCTCAATCATTGCCAATCTTAGAGATCTTCTCTGCAGAACATCAAGTAGAAATGGTAGCCATCTTGAATGATCAAATTCCAGCAGCTGAACAACTAGAGGCCATGGAAGCCGAGCAACCAGAAGAACGACCACTTCCTGAACCCTCTGCTACTGCTGAAGGATCTTCTGCAGGACAGACTACTGCTGTTTCTACTGCCCCTACAGATCATGTTTCTTCAACTGCCCTTGTTGTCCTTCCTACGGATTCACCTTCTCGCATTTCTCATGTTGCATATATTGCTGATATCTCGGAACGCTCACTCGCAAGATCTCCATCCCCGGAAGAAGAGCACTTCGATCTTCAGTCTGAGATTGGTACTCAGAGACGAAATATTGAAAAAGTCTCAGAGATCATCAAACGATTATCTTATGATCATGCTGGTGAAGTCAGTGCCACAAAATTTTTCCGTGACCACATTTCTAAACTGGTTTTTAACACGGCTGAATCTTTGGCAAAACTTGAAGTTGACTCAAGCCTTTTCATGAAAAACGTTTTGTCCAGTCATGCTAACATCATGCTCAGTCAATCAGATGTTATTCGAACTATCGCTGATCATGAGTCGTCTCTACGCTCCATTTCCATTAAAGTAGAGGCTACTGATTTGAAGCTGGAATCTATTGACGCCAAGATTGAGTCCCAATCTCAATCCCTTCAGGCCCTAAATGATCGTGTTTCGAATCAAGTCCCATTCTTGGAGATGATGAATGATAGCATTATCAGTCTATCTGGACGAATGGATGAACTGCTTTCTCGCCTAGATGCCAAAAAAAGGGAAGCAGTAGAACGGGAAGAACGGAGGACAGATAAAAGGACAGAGGAAGGTAGATCAGGAGGACATCATCAAGCAGAATCATCCTTCACAAGCCAAGATCCTCAGGATGATGATGATGATGCACTATTTAAAGATATTGGGACTGATGATTAATCTTTTGATTAATACTCTCTTGAACTCTACATTACTGCTTATTGACTTTTCAAATATTTGGTTATTATTGCTATCTGATTTTTATCTCAATGTTCTCTTTTTCATATTAACTTCTAGGTTTTGACATCACCGCGAAGGGGAAAATTGATACTTAATTTAATTGTGGTGATGATAGTCAAAACCAGTAGATCGCATTAGTAAAACCAGAAGATATTAGAAAAGCAGAAGTTTTCGTATCGCCTTAACAAAGCAGTACTCTTTGAGTACTTATCAGTTTAGAAAAACAGAAACAGAACTTGACTTCTACTGAATCACAACCTAACGATCTTATATTAAATATTATCGTTACTTTACCAAGTACAAAGTATTAAATGCATCATCAATGCTGAACAAAGTCATTTAATACGTTTTATCAAATGTGGTATGAAACAAGACTGATTGTTCTGAAGCTTTTTGCAGGAACATTTTCAGGTAATAAAGCTGATTTTATCAGAAGTCAAAGAAGTCGTTTTGTTTATAGACGTTGAATTCAAGACTTCTATAAATACACAAGATCAACGACGTTTATAGGTTACCGATACTGAAACAACGTTTACATTTTTTCATATACGAACGTCGATTTGAGCACTCAGAACTTCTTATCATCTTCAAGCTTAATATACAGAAAAGCAGCACACGCTTCACTTTAGTTATCTGATCTTTTGAGATCATATTGTGCTGACTGTATCTTACTCTCTCTACAATCATATTCAAGTTACTATATCTTTGAGAAGAGTTTGTAATATGGAAAAGAGTTTTTTCCAGAACTTTGCTGTATTCGTATTATCGTGATGAGAAACTAAGAGTTTCAGTAGGCGAAGGATAAGTCCTGCTGAAGTGGGTGTGTACAAGTGTTGTACTGTAAAAACCAAAGTCTTTTAGTGATATCTTCTGGAAACAGAAGAAGGGGAGACGTAGAAGATTTTATCTTCGAACTTCCATAAAAAACCATTTTCTACTGCCTACTGCTTTATTGTGTTTCACCGTACTCCATTGGATCGTTTCCGCACTATTTATTGTGATCTGCTGGATTTACTTTCAAACAAGAATAGCTATAATCTCTAACAGGATTCTAGTACCCTTTGCAAAAACAACTGTCAAAGGAAAGAGTTTATTCACCCCCGCTCTAAACTCTATTTCGATCCCCAACAGAATTGCATGCTTGGGAGGTGAAGGGTTGGAGGCAAATTTTTCATTAAACAAGGCATGACATGCACATGCTGCTTTTTAATTTTTGATACACCAAGAAAGTTTCCTCCCCTTCTCTCCTACACCCTCATGACCGAAATATTCACCCATATTTTCCTCTCATTTTGCTTCTTCAATTGTTGAGGAAAGCTTAGTTTTCTGAAAGAAAAATCCTCTAATTTTTCTAGTGCAAAATTATAGGGGATCTTCCTAGTTAGTGGTGGACCTGATTTTGAAGAAAAGAGTCTAAGAGCAAGGAAGCTTGTAGATTGGGTCAACCATTCAAGAGCTTAGTTGTTTGAAAACTAAGTTGGAGCAATCATCAATCTTTTAAGATTGATAGGTAAAAATTTCTAAAACACGCTATGTATGAAATTTTGTGTTTATGTTATTTGCTACACATATTGTGAGGTGCCTGGTTTTGTTTTTCTTGTTGAAAAACAATTTTTCAAAACTTCCGTTGCGTAACCGGACACTGTAACCGATCCCCTTTCATGTAGATGGATCCATCGACCTATAGCTAATTCGAAAGTCAAAATTGATGATCTAAATTCAATAAAAAGGGAAACGTATACGTATATGATGAAAGAAAAGAAAAGTAAATGATGAAAGGAAAAATGTTTATGTTTATGCATATTCATGAAAAGCTATTTTATTAAAAGTATTTTCACTGTTGCTTGTAAATATATATGTATTACTTGCTATTACGATTAAGCTTTGCTGAGTCAATAGACTCACTCAGTGTGATCGATGCAGGTGAGCATAATTTTGACGGAGGACATGATGGTTGAACTAGCTGGACTGATGTACATAACCCGATGATCTTTGCTAGTTTTCCGCAATTATGTTTATGATTTAAGTTTACTTTAAAGATTTTATGACTTATGATATTTTTGAGAGATTTGAGATAATAGGATGTTTATGCTTTATTTTGGAAAAAAAAACTAGTTTTAGGTTTGGTTGATGGTCTTGATCTCATGTTTTGAATTGCCTCAAGTTTTTAAGTTTAAATATTTTTAATATTATCACCTGCGTGTTTATATGGTTTATACATTTAAGCTACATGTTTAAACACTTTTTGATGTTAAATGGCATTTAGGTTTATGTTTCATGATAAATGATTTTTATGATTAAAACATGCATGGTTGCATGATTTTTTTATACTAAAAGATTAGATGCTTTAGAATTTTTATGTATGTTAGGACATGAAATAAGAAATTATATAATTTTCATGCATTCTGGCTTCGTAGTTGAATTGGACATGTTTAAGAATTTGGTTAATGGGCGTTAAGAAAGGTTGAAATTGATTTGACTATATTGATTTTTGGGTTTTAAAACTGATGTTCTACTATTTGGGTCATAAGTTAATCATGAAGATTATGAATGATTTTGAGACATGTAGATTTTTCTAAGAAAATACTGATGATTCGTGGTTAGTAATTGAATTAATTTTCGAGAAATACATATAAAGAATAATGATTCGAAGACTGTGTCGGTCTTTAGATGTATAAAAATGTATAATTTGGGATTTTAGGTATTAATGAAAATGTAAGATTGGTTATGATAATTGATTTTGGGTTTAATAAGCCTAAAATTATTGAACTTTATGTTAGGGGAAATCCATAGAATGAAATTAGGAATGCCAAGAACTTTTAGGTTAATTAAAGAATTTTTGAAATTAAGGACCAATTGGATAATTTTCGAGAAAATTAGGAATTAATTTTGCAATTGTTAAGAAATTTGGGGACTAGATTAGCAATAAGTGAGAATTGAAGTTTAAATGATATGAATTTTCGATGATTTAGGATGAAAGGGATATTTAGAACTTTGAAATATCTTGGTTATAATTTAATAAGGAATGATAATCAAGGGCATTGTAGGATGAATCAATATTGGGTTTGAAAATCTAAACGTTAGTGGAATTGTAAGGTCTAGGAAATTCGAACTACGTAACCCGACTGCATGCAATCTAGGATTATTATTTAAAATACATGTTTAATGATTTTTATTCATTTAATGCATGATTTTTGCATGAATATGTGTTTATTTCATTGGTTGTTTAAAGTTTCATGCATTAGGCTTTTAAGTTGCATTTTGCGCTCGAACGAGACACGGAAACCGAGGATATTCAGGAAAAATATTTTTAATAAATAATTGTTTTTAATTATTTAATATATGGTGTATTTAAGTGTGATTTTTTAAAATGGGCCTTGGTTGGGTATTTTTACTCGTCGGGTCATATTTTTAGCCGGTACGCAAATTTTATCAAGTCGGGAGATTTTTTGAGGGTTCAGGCAATATTTTCTAAAATGTACCCAAAAGAAATATTTTTTGAAATGTTATTGGGTTTGATGAGTTTATTTTAGTGCTTAATAGGCCAAAACCCTTTTAACCCTTTTATATTTTAATTAAAGGCCCATTAGTGTATTATTTTGACTTAAACCTAATAAACTAAACCCTAAACCTAATACCCTCAAGTGGCCACCCCCTCCCTCATTCAGCAGCCTCCATTTTCGAAAAAACCAGCAGGCACCTTCAAAAATCCTCTCAAGCTTTCAAGAAAATTCTTCCCCATCTCTCCAGTAGGCGTTTTTCGCAGGGGTCTTAAAGTTTTCGAGCACATAAACGCTAAGCCACGCCATAAAACAGTTTTTTTCTCATCATTCACGCCATTTATATGCTGATGTACATGTATTTGCATGAGAAATTCTTGGAACTATCATGTAGCATACTTTTTGCAAAGTTTTGAAGGCCCCAGAGTTTCAGATTGATGAAAATGGTATTCTCTGGATGAAAGGAAGGTTATGTGTGCCAGACATCGAGGGGATTCGAGAAGAAGTAATTGCTGAGGCACATAAATCGAAATTTTCAGTCCATCCGGGAAGCACCAAAATGTACCGAGATCTGAAAAATAATTACTGGTGGAATGGAATGAAGAAAGACGTGGCTGTCTTTGTTTCCAAGTGCCTAACTTGTCAACAAGTCAAGGCAGAACATCAACGGCCTGGAGGACTCCTACAACCATTGGAAATACCAAAGTGGAAGTGGGATAACATCTCCATTGACTTTGTAGTAGGGCTACCAAGATCAAGGCAAGATCACGATGGGATCTGGGTAATCATTGTCAGATTGACCAAGTCTGCACATTTCGTGCCGGTGCGGATGAATTACAATCTGGATAAACTATCCACCTTGTATATGGACAACATAGTGAGACTACACGAAGTCTCGGCTAGTATAGTGTCTGACAGAGATCCAATATTCATATCACGATTTTGGAAAAATTTTCAAAAGACTATGGGAACCAAAGTCACCCTCAGCACGGCCTATCATCCTCAGACTGATGGCCAAACTGAAAGGACAATTCAAACCCTCGAGGATATGTTGAGGGCCTGTGCTCTAAATTTTCATGGAAATTGGAGTGAACAGTTACCTCGGATAGAATTTGCTTATAATAACAGTTATCACAATAGCATTGAAATGGCTCCGTATGAGGCATTGTATGGCCGAAAGTGTAGATCACCTCTATACTGGGATGAAGTCGGAGAAAAGGCTATTATTGGACCAGAGCTTGTTCAAATTACCATTGACAAAGTCGCCACAATCAAAGAAAGACTCAAGACAGCTCAAGATAGACAAAAGAGCTGGGCAGATTTAAAAATGAGACCGTTGGAATTAGAAATCGGTGAAAAGGCATATGTCAAGGTATCTCATATGAAAGGAGTGGTTCCATTCAGCAAATCTGGAAAGCTAAATCCAAGATATGTAGGACCATTCGAGATACTGGAGAAAGTGGGAACCCTAGCCTACCGACTAGCTTTGCCACCAGATATGTCCGGAATTCATAACGTTTTCCACATCTCACAACTGAGGAAATATGTCCCAGACCCGAATCATGTTCTCAAAGTTGCACCGCTGATTATTGAAGGACATCTGAATGAAGAACTTATATATGAAGAGGTCCCTATTCGAATAGTGGACACAAAAGATCAAGTGTTGAGACACCGGACAATCCCATATGTCAAAGTACAGTAGTCAAATCATACTGAACGGGAGGCCACTTGGGAACTAGAAGAAAAGATGCGCACAAAATACCCTCATCTATTCAAAAGATCGAGCTGATCCAAGTTTCGAGGACGAAACTTTCAATAAGGAGGGTGGGATGTGAGAACCCAGAATTGCCGAAGCAAATCATGTAAGAATTAAAAACTCGAAACTAAGCTCAAAACTTTCATTCTAACTATAAAACTCAAATATGAACTTAAATTGTTAGCTAACTTAACATGAGGAAGTAGCTCCGAAGCTCGGAGATTAGCTCAACGGGAAGCTATGCTATACGAAATCGCATCAATTGAAGAATCGTCATCGGAGAGGTAAACCCCCAGCTCAAGGACTCAATCTTTCAGCTCAATGAAGCTCAACCATGATTGTCCTAAAAGGACCAAAAAAGGAGCTAAAGGATGAGCTAAGGGTTTGGACAAATTAACTATGTAAGAAATGACCTTTAGAAAACCTAGATGACTCTTGGTGCTTGGATGGATTGTTGACCACATTGATAGCATTTCTTGGCCATCAAGTGTTCTGCCATGGGGAGTCCAAGAGGTCCAAAATTCAACTATAAATATGGCATGATTGCTGAATGAAAAATACCCCAAAAATCACCTCAAAAATTCGGTCTCACCCTCCACAAATCCTCCAAAATTCGGCCAAGGCAAGGAAGAAAGCTTCGTGCAGTCCAAGTGCTTAGAAGATACGTCGAAGTACTGCTAGATTGAAGATATAATCTGCTCAAGTTTTACGTAGAAGTGCTGTCCAAATTACGGGAGAAAACTTCGTTCAAGAATCTGTAAATTTCGAAGCATACCGTTAAAATTCTGTAAGTGGGTTTTTGTTATATATTCGTTTGTAATTTTAAACTTGAATATATATCATGGCATGCATGTATGTGTGTCTTTATTTTCGAACTTTCAAAATTTTGATCGATGTTATGTTCTTCTGGTTTTTGATATTCTTTGGTTCCGCTGTATTCGTTTGAAATTCTGAAAGTTCTGTTCGATAAAAATCTGAATTCTGTGATACACTGTTACAACTCGATTTGAAATGATACGAGAATTGTAATCCTGTCTGGCCCCCAACGGTGGTTATAAAACCGTGTCCTGTCTGGCCCCTTAGAGGACTAACATATTGGGGACAATTTGACCATAGAAATGAGATGAGTAACAGTGTTGTGTTAGTTCTGAATTATTCTGATTTGTTTCTGAACTGCTTTGATTCATCTGATAACCTTTGTCTTATATTTGATTCGGTTCTGTTACGATAAGTTAAAAAGTAATAAGTTTTGAAAGTTTGTTAAAAATATGTTTTAAGAAAAATGAAGTTCTATATGTATGTTTGGAAATCGATCGACCCCCACTTGCTGATTGTTTCCCAAAACACTCACCCTTACAAATTTCAGATAAAAATGAAGCGCAACTGAATGAGGAGGAACAAGAAGATTTCCGGAGATGGTAAATCGATGAACAAGATCAAGAATCAAGATTTTTACTTTACCTTTTGTTTAGTTTCTGCTTCCGCAACTCTGATGTAATTTTCATTTTATTGTCATTGTAAAGACAATATTGATTTATGAAAAAGACTGGTTTGTTTTGATACGAGGCTTATTGTTTTCAAGTAATTGTTAAACAATGCCAGATGTCACCGACGCTTCGGTCTCGGGGCGTGATAATCAGTTTCAGTTTTATCGTCTTTGGGATCAGTTTGCTTTGCTCTGACCTTTTCAAAAGATAAGGCAAGCTTGTGATACTCATTAACCATGTCATGAAGTGTAGAAATAAGTTCATCTCGTGTGAAATCAGTTGAGCTAAAGTCAAATACCTGCTGACTGGTTGACTCCACTTCTATGTCATCAGCCATTAGACACTTGACTTCCTCCTCATCATCACTGAGGCAGCTCAAGCTCTTAGGTTCTGAATCATAACTGTCAGATTCTGCCCACTTTGACTTGCTCTCCTCAGCTAGAAACACCTCATGTTTCTTTCTGAGTGATTTCTTGTCATCCTTGGTTCTTCTTTTGTACGCATAGGGCTTCTTTCCTTTTTCAGTTGAGCCTCGACTGTCCTTCTTTGGCTTAGGACAGTCAGCAATAAAGTGGCCAGATTTGCCACAGTTGTAGCAAGCATTTGGTTCTTCTTTTGAGTTGTTTCTCTGGTATTTTGTCTGAAAGTTTCCTTGATTTCTTCTCATGAATCTTCTAAACTTTTTGACAAACAATGACATTGCGTCATTACTCAACTGATCAACAGATTTGTCAACTGAACCAGGTTGTTCTAGTTTGACAGTAGTTAAGGCAGTTGTGACAGCTAGTGTAGAAGGTCCCCTTCTCTAGTTTGTAGTTCAAACTCGTAGGCCTTTAGATCGGCAAACAAATCATGAAGTTCGACCTCGTTCAGGTCCTTTGATTCTTGCATTGCCATGGTCTTGACATCATATTCTTTGGGAAGACCTCTGATCACCTTTAGCGCTACTTCTTTGTTTGATTACATCTTTCTAAGTATATTCAGCTCGTTTATAATACCAATGATCCTTTCATCATATTCATTCATGAATTCTCCAACCTTCATCTTGATATTGTCGAATTTCTGAACAGCAACTGATAGCTTATTTTCCTTCGTTTGATTTCCCTCGCATAGCTGAATTAGTTTATCCCATATCTCTTTAGAAGTTTTGTTTAATTTGATTTTTCTGAAAGTGACTTTATCCAGCATTTTGTATAAGATGTCCTTAGCCACATTGTCCAGGTTGACTTTTCTCTTGTCTTCAGTTGTCCATTCCTCTCTGGGCTTCTCAATGCGATATGGTGCCCTATCAGTTATGGCAACAACTGTATTTGCTTTTATTATTTTCATGGGTCCGCCAGTAATAAGGTTCCGCATGTCATCGTATTGTGCAGCTAGATGAGCCTGCATTTTTATTTTCCAATTATCAAAATCCTCTTTGGAAAACATTGTAATTTTGTTGAATGAAACATGATAATCAGTTTTGTGGATAATAATATTTTGGGACAAGATTCAACTGCTCTAATACCACTTGATAGGATCGGTTAATTGGAGAAAGAGTGTTTATAAGGGGGGGTTTAATAAACGCTATCGATTTTCACAATCTTTTCGAATATTGAGTCAGTTTAGTGACAAACTGAATTTCAAAATCTTTTCAGTCAATTATAATAAGTTAACAATAAAGTGCGGAAATAAACTGACTGATAGATAGAATGAAAACTGAAATAAGAACACACAGGATTTTATGGATGTTCGAAGATTTCAATCACTCCTACGCGACCCCTTCTATCACAAGGACATGTTTATCACTAAAGTCTTTGATCAATACAAACAATTGTATAGACCCACTTCAATTTGGACTTAATAATGCCAAAACTGAAACTCTTAGTTAACAATGTAATTCACAGTACTCAACTTAAAAGACTTCGCACAACTGATCTCTTTAAAATCGAGTTTTACAACTATAGTTTGTGCTAGAAAGCTCGAAGTATAGCCTTGAATGCTAGAAGTATATACTGTTGGAAACTAAATTCCGGCGTTTGACAAAATATGAATCAACTGAAAATACGAACCAACTGATCGAGTAAACTGAACTCAGCAACTGAACTTAATAACTGAAATCAACTGACTGATCAGTTGGAAACTGAGCAGTTGATATATTCAGCCGTATGCTAAGCACCCTTCAACTGAACATATCTCGGAAAAGAACAATCAACCGTCAAGAGACATAGAAGATTGCAACGCCGCACTTCAATTAATACAGCAAAGGAAAACGCATTTCGGCGAAAGAAATTAAGACGCCGCATCACAATAAATGAAGCAAATAATGTCCAAGGAATAATCAACGGATACAAAGATTCAAATTCATCTCAAGTTACCGTTGGAGAAAAGAAGCTTATAAATATGACAGAAGAACAGCTGAAGAAAGAAGGGAGTAAACACTGTTCAAAAGCTTGCTGTCACTCTGTCAAAATCTCAGCTCAATCTTACTTGATATATTCGTAGCAGTTAAGGCTACAATTTGAGATCATTAGCAAGTTGTAATAATCGTTGAAATTCGATAGTGCTAATATCAGTTACGCACTGAGAACATTATGTAATACTAAGAGTTTCAGTTTTGGCAGTGTTAAGTCCAAACTGAAGTGGGTCAGTACAATTCTTGTATTTGATCAAAGTCTTTTAGTGGATATCCTATCCTTGAGATAGAAGGGGTGACGTAGGAGTAATTAAATTCTCCGAACATCCAGAAACAACCCTTGCCTATTTTATTTCAGTTTCGTATTCTATCTTTCAGTCAGTTATTTTCCGCAACTACTTTAGTTTAACTGATTGTCATTGACCAACAAGATTCCGAGAATCAGTTTGTCACCAAACTGAACTCAAAATTCGAAAAGATCAGTTTTAATTGTGAATGTTTATTCAACCCCCCCTTCTAAACACTCTTGATACGTTAATCGATCCTATCAAGTGGTATCAGAGCGGTTGAATCTTGTTCTTGAATACTTTTGATCTAAAAACTTGCCAGCATGACTTCATTCAACAAAATTCCCATGTTCTCCAGAGAAGAATTTGATGATTGAAAAATCAGAATGCAGGCTCATTTGGCTGCACAAGATGATGACATGTGGTATGTCATAACTGATGGACCCATGAAGATTCTAAAAGCAAATACAGCAGTTGCCATAACAGAAGGGGCACCACAAAGAATAGAAAATCCCAGAGATGAATTGACAACTTAAGACAAAAGAAAAGCAAATCTTGACAATGTGGCTAAAGACATTCTGTACAAAACGCTGGACAAACTAACTTTCATCAAAATAAAGATGTGTAAAACAGCAAAAGAAATTTGGGAGAAGCTGATCCAGCTGTATGAAGGAAATGATCAAACCAAGGAAAATAAACTTTCTGTTGCTATGCAAAAGTTTGATAACATCAAAATGAAAGCAGGAGAATCGATGCACGAGTATGATGAAAGAGTAAGCAGTGTCATCAATGAGTTAAATGCATTTGGAAAAGTGTATACTAACAAAGAGATTGCACTAAAGATAATGAAAGGTCTTCCCAAGGAATGGGATGTCAAAACCATGGCAATGAGGGAGTCCAAAGATCTAAACCAGATTGAACTTCATGATTTATTTGCTGATTTAAAGGCTTATGAGTTCGAGCTGCAGACCAGAGAAGGAGAACCATCCATCCCTGCAGCCACAACTGCTCTAGCTGCTGTCAGAACTGAACAAATCAGTTCAGTCGAAAAATCTGCTGATCAGTTTAGTAATGATGCTATGTCATTATTCATCAAAAAATTCGGAAGGTTCATGAGAAAGAATCAAGGGAACTTCCAGAAGCCATACCAAAGGAACAATTCCAAAGATTAACCAAATGCCTGCTATAGCTGTGGCAAATCAGGTCACTTCATTGCAGATTGTCCTAAACCCAAGAAGGACAGTCAAGGCTCAACTGACAGAAGAAAGAAATCATATGAACGCAAAAGAAGATCCAAGAAAGATAAGAAGGTCTTCAGAAAGAAACATGAGGTACTCTTAGCTGAAGAAAACAAATCTTAATGGGCAGAAACTGACAGTGAAGAGTCGGAACCAGAAAGCTCATGCAGTTCAAGTGATGATAAGGAAGTAAAGTGCTTGATGGCTAATGATGCAGCATAAGAATAATCTAGCCAACAGGTATTTGATTTCAGCTCAAGTGATTTCACATGAGAAGAACTCATTCTAACACTACATAACATGGAAAATGAGTATCAAAAGTTTGCATCATCATTTGAAGAAATCAAAGCAAAACAAACTGATCCCACAGACAATAAAACCAAAACTGATGAATCAGTTGATGGGTTGAGTCTAAAAAGGGAAATTGCTGAGCTAAAAATAGAAAGAAACAAAAATCGGGAATTAATCCAGAAATTAATTCTTGAAAATTCAAAACAAACTGAACTTATTCAGGCTTGGAACAAATCATCTGTTGCATTGACTGATATACAGAACTCCCAAAAATCAGTAACTGATAAAACTGGTTTGGGGTTCTGTAACCAAGATGAAATGTCAACCAATGATACTCAACCAAAACTGAATATGGGCAAAGGGAAATACATTCACTTTGTCAAATCAGTTATGGTACAAGAACAATCAGAGCCAAGTAAACTGGTTGAAAAGCCAACTGAAAGTATGAACAAGGGCAAAACATATGGTATTGGTTATAGTAAAAAATTCTCAACTGATTCACAAAGTTAGTCATCAAAGAGATTTTACAAAAACTATTCGAATGGCTATCCAAATTACTATAACTGCAAGCCAGTTCAGAAGAGATATAGACTGAACAATCAGTTGAATAAAGCTAAAACACATATTGTATCATTCGTACACCACACAAGCACACAAAAGCCGAGAAAAACCATTTGGAATACAGCTACTGGAATGTAACGTACCGTACTTTTACCATTCAAAATTTGTGGAAAAATTTAAAATTTTCTTAAACATAAAATAACCTTCAAAGTTTGCCATAAAATATCTCAACCAAGTCACCCATAAGAAATGGTTGTTCAAAATAACCACAATAAAATTTGTTCACAAAAGGTTTGCTCAAAGTATTTCCATCAAAATATGAAATCAGAGTAATTTAACTTTTGCATAAAACTTAAACATGGCGGTCCTCGGGTTTAGCCTCCCGCTCAGTCCAAGCCTGCTCCTTGGTCCCCACCCCTCGTCTCAACATGATCATCCTCACGTGCATCGATCAAGTCTAGTGAGTCTAAAGACTCAACACGTATAAACTGGAAGTAACGAATAATACGTAATAAAACCACATGCAATTTCAAAATAGAGCGTACATACTTAAACTTGAACTTGCATAACGTAACTTGAACATACGTACATACATAGACGTTCCATAACTTGAAAGCTTTCATAAACATGCTTGCATAACTGAACGTACTTAAACATACATGATTTATTTTGCGTAGAGGCATGTTTCAAAGCAAGTGACCCATAACATAATAAATGCCTGATCAGACAAACCACAGTATTGGGCTGACATGGACGTATCCACTGCCACATACATGAGATCCCCGTTCATAATTTAACGGGCTGGTTGGTCCCCGTTCATAATTTAACGCTTTCCAACCTCGATCTAACCCGTTCATAATTTAACGGGCGGATTGGTCCCCGTTCATAATTTAACGCTTTCCAATCCTAAACATAATTTGGTCACAAGACATTTAGCATACCTCAAAAACTTAAAATATTTACTTGCACGTCACACATACTTACTTGGTGTTGTGGGGTTTGTTGGGCCTCGATCGGGGCCCTTGCTGCACATACTGACCATGATTTAACATGCTTAACTCGCATAACTTAGACGTAAGTAATCATGCTCCCTTACGAGTTCAATCAATTCCTTAGGACGTTCTAAAGTTCCCATGACTCGACCTTGTAAATCATTGTACTAAACCTTGACCTCAAACCTCAAAGCATATTTTTTTTCCAAAATATGAAGTACACGGACCCCGTGCCCAGGTCCGGCTCCGGGTCCGTGTAGGTACTTTAAAATGTGTGTGCAGAAAAAGGGGAGACACGGACCCCGTGCTTTGGTCCGTGTAGGGGTCCGTGTAGACTCTGTAAAATGTGTCGGGCAGAAAGGAAGGGGCACGGACCCCGTGTCAGGGTCCGTCAAAAGGTCCGTGTAGACTCGGTAAACTGACATTTTGGAAAGAACAAATGCACGGACCCCGTGCTTGGGTCCGTGTGAGGGCTGTGACCGCGAACTTACGAAGTTTTCTGTACATGTTATGCTATACACTCTAGACTCGCTTACCCGGGCTAAGAATCGACACCACGAGACCATCTTAGGCTACTATGTCCTTGAATCAAGCCTATACTATTGCCCAAAAACACCCACATGTCACAAGCAACCCAATAAACCCGTGAGTGCGACTTTTGGCAACAACACGATTTATGCGCCCATTCAATCTCTCAAGTGCCTAACGACACGAAACGAAACAGCAATAATCATCTTAACAACATGCTAACCATACCTAGACGCAGCAACGATCGCCCGTCGATCCCCAACGAAGCCTGCAACATAGAAACTTCAAGAACACAATTTTCGTAAAAGTCGCAGTTTGAGCAGTCCCACGAAATATTACATACCTCACTCAATTTTCACCCAAAAATCTTGAATTTTATATCAAATCGAAGGCATTGAAAAGTTCTACAATTTTCTAGTTGAAAGTTTTCTCAAAATCTAGACTGAAAATTCGCAGTTTCAACCAGAACAGTAAAACGTGATTTTTGATTCCTAAAATGGTTTCAAAAGTAATCCCAACACAATTGCTCAAACTTCTACACGTCGCACACATGGTTTTACGCATAAATAACAACGCACACATAATATGACATGATCGATGCATCAAGAACAGAATATACGTGCCTTTTGATATATATAAATACCGAACGACGTCACCGAAGCGGAGATAGAAGCGAGGTTGATCCGGGACGATTGTGCAACGATTTATTTGCCACAAAATACACGAAACTCGCTGGAAAATTATTGGAGAAGGGGGCGGCAGCTTTCTCCTCCAAGAACCCTAGTTTTCTTCCTTTTAAAAATCTTAAAAATAAAAGTGTGTGTGTGTTGTGTGTTTTTACGTGCAGTGTGTGTGTTTGGCTAGATTAGGGGATTAAAATTTGGCTTAATTAAATAATTAACATACTAATAAAATGCTAATTTAAATGCTAGTTAAAATGTTACTCGATTAACAAATTAAATAGAATACTATATCTACACCCTTTTTAAATATAATCCCCTAATTGGAATAAAACACACTAAATTTTAAACAAACTCTTAATTTAAAATAACACACACCAAAAGGCTAATTTTAAAAGTTTTAAACTCTTAAACCACTACATACGTAAATTAGGCTTTAAAATTCTAAGCTAAATAACTTTATTTAAAATGCCCATCCATAACTTAAAATAAAATACCACATTTTTAAATTGCCAGAAATCGTCACCGGGTCTTTTCCTCAATCCCGCTTCGAATGAACGCCTGAAACATGAAACTCGAAAAACATTTTAACGTGCATCACCTAAACATAAATAATTTAAAATAATGCATTCAAATAAATCATGCATGGCTTAAAACTCATTTTAAAATTAATTAAATGATTTACTAATTAAATAATGCATGGGTTATACGTGTACTGAATTTGGGCACTACAGTTCCTCCCCCACTTATAAAAATTTCGTCCTCGAAATTAAGTCTTACCGAACAACTCCGGGTAGCGAAGTCTCATATCTGCTTCTGATTCCCAAGTGGCCTCTTCCACCTATTGATTTAGGCACCGGACTTTGACTAGCTTAGTCACTTTATTCCGGAGCCTACGCTCTTGCCTGTCTAGGATTTGGACTGGTTTTTCCTTGTAAGACAAGTCTGGAGTCAGCTGCAACGACTCATAACTCAGAATGTGCGAAGGATTAGCCAGATATTTCCTCAGCATCGAGACATGGAACACATTGTGCACTCCGGCCAGATTCGGCGGAAGGGCAACACGATAGGCTAATGTCCCAACTCTGTCCAAAATTTCGAACGGTCCAATAAATCTCGGACTCAGCTTGCCTCTCTTCCCAAATTTCATCACCCCCTTCATAGGTGCTATCTTGACGAAAACGTGATCACCAACGGCAAATTCGAGATCTCTCCTCCTCTTATCAGCATAACTCTTCTGACGGCTTTGGGCAGTCTTCATTCTGTCACGAATCTTGACCACCACGTCTGCAGTCTGCTGAACTATCTCTGGACCAAGTTCTGCTCTCTCACCAACTTCATCCCAATGAACTGGTGATCTGCACTTCCTCCCATACAACGCCTCATAGGGAGCCATACCAATTGATGATTGGAAGCTGTTGTTGTATGTGAACTCCACTAGAGGTAGTCTAGACTCCCATGTTCCTTGAAAATCAATCATGCAGGCTCTCAGCAAATCCTCTAAAATCTGAATCACTCGCTCAGACTGACCATCTGTCTGCGGGTGAAAAGCTGTACTGAAAAGCAACTTCGTTCCCATGGCTGCATGTAAGCTCTTCCAGAAGGACGATGTGAATCTCGGGTCCCTGTCGGACACAATTGAAACTAGGAATCCATGTAGACGGACTATCTCTCTGATATAAAGCTCCGCATACTGCGTCATGGAGAAAGTCGTCTTCACTGGTAGAAAATGCGCTGACTTAGTGAGTCGGTCCACTATAACCCAAATGGAATTCGATCCTCTGACTGACCTCGGCAACCCAACCACAAAATCCATAGTAATGTTCTCCCATTTCCACTCTGGGATAGGAAGTGGCTTAAGCATTCCTGCTGGCCTCTGATGCTCTGCCTTCACCTGCTGACAAGTGAGGCATTATGACACAAATCGGCGGATGTCCCTCTTCATCCCTGGCCACCAATACAAAATCTGGAGGTCCTTATACATCTTGGTACCTCCCGGATGGATAGAATACGGAGATGCGTGTGCCTCTGTCAAAATATCATGTCTGATCGATTCACCACTAGGCACCCACATTCTACCTCTGTATCTCACAATGCCGTCTGTTACTGTGTAAAGATCACTGCCCTTGGCTTCATCTTTCAGTCTCCATTTCTGTAGCTGCTAATTTGAAGAATGTTCTGCTCGGATACGGTCTAGCAAATCAGATTTGACTGTCAGATTAGACAGCCTAGGGGCTCTGTCCTCACGATAAATCTATAGACCAAACTTCTGAATCTCAGACTGAAGAGGTCTCTGCACTGACAACTGAGCTACAACTGCCACTTTCCTGCTCAATGCGTCTGCGACAACATTAGCCTTTCCAGAATGGTAGCTAATTTCACAGTCATAATCTTTCACAAGTTCCAACCACCGTCTCTGTCTCATATTCAACTCTTTCTGCGTGAAGAAATATTTGAGACTCTTATGATCTGTGAAAATCTGGCATTTCTCGCCGTATAGGTAGTGTCTCCAAATTTTCAGTGCGAAGACAACGGCGGCTAACTCCAGGTCGTGAGTCGGTTAATTCTTCTCGTGCACCTTCATTTGCCTAGAAGCATAAGCTATGACCCGACCCTGCTGCATCAATACTGCGCCTAACCCGAGCTTAGATGCATCGGTATATAATACGAAATCTCCTTGCCCTGACGGCATGGCTAGCACCGGCGCAGAAATAAGAGCTTGCTTCAACGTATCAAAGCTCTTCTGACACTCATCACACCACACGAATTTAGCATTCTTCTTGGTCAGGGAAGTGAGTGGCACGGCTATGGATGAAAATTCCCGAATGAACTTACGCTAGTAACCGGCTAAACCCAGAAAACTGCGGATTTCTGATGCGTTCTTCGGCTCAACCCATTCCTTGACAACTGCTACTTTCGCTGGATCCACCTCGATTCCACTGCTAGATACTATATGCCCCAAAAATGCAACTTTCTGCAGCCAAAACTCGCACTTACTAAACTTCACAAACAACTTGCGACTCTGCAGGACCTGTAAAACTGTCCTTAAGTGTTTGTTGTGCTCCTCATGGCTCTTCGAGTATATGAGAATGTCGTCAATAAACACGATGACGAACTGATCCAGGTAGGGCTGAAATACTCGGTTCATGAGGTCCATGAAAATAGCTGGAGCATTTGTCAGTCCGAACGGCATCCCCAAGAACTCGTAATGCCCGTATCTGGTCCTGAAAGCTGTCTTGTGGACATCTGCATCCTTCACTTTCAGCTGATGGTACCCTGATCGAAGATCTATCTTAGAGAACACGGTAGCTCCCTGTAATTGATCGAACAAGTCTTCGATTCTAGGCAACGGGTACTTATTCTTGATCGTTACCTTGTTCAGCTCACGGTAATCGATGCATAGTCTCATGCTCCCGTCTTTCTTTTTCACAAAAAGTACTGGTGCGCCCCACGGTGAGGAACTGGGGCGGATGAATTCCTTGTCGAGAAGCTCCTGGATCTGCTGCTTGAGATCTAACATTTCAGCTGGAGCTAATCTGTACGGTGCCTTAGAGATTGGCACTGTGCCTGGCATGAGATCGATTCCAAACTCCACCTCTCTCTCTGGTGGAAGGCCTGTGACGTCGTCAGGAAAGACGTCTGGGAAGTCTCTGACTACTGGCACATCTGATAGCGATGGAGTGGGCATGTCGGGTGCTGCGATGATGCTGGCCAAGAAAGCCTGACACCCGTTAGAAATTAGTCTCCTCGCCTGCATGCACGAAATCATGCGAGGGAAACTCCTCCATCTAGCTGGCTCAATTAGGAACTGCTCCATGCCCAGCGGTCTGACCAACACTGATCTCTTCTGAAAATCGATCAGAACTCTGTTCTTAGTCAGCCAGTCCATTCCCAATATGATGTCGAATTCTGGCATTGGAAATAGGATTAAATCTGCATATACTAGGTGGCCATGCAGTTCTAGATCGATATCTCTGACCACACTGGTAGCTAACAGCTCTTCCCCTGATGGGACTGTCACTGAAAAGTTCACGTCTAGGCCAATGGACTTGAGGTCCAAATGATTAGCAAACGTCTCCGATATAAAAGAGTGAGTGGCTCCTGAATCTATCAGTGCCGTTGTTGCTAATCTCTTTATGAAAATGTTTCTGGTCAGTAGTGTAGTGTCTGGGTTCGCCTCCTGAGCATGCATGGCGAAAACTCTCCCTTGAGTCGGTTGCTTCCACTACGGGCACTTCTTCGGCATGTGGTCGCTAGCTCCAAACTTGAAGCACTTGCCTGATCCATATAAGCACTGCCCCGGGTGCTGGCGGTTGCATTTAGGACACACTGGGTAAGCAACGGGCTTCTGAGGCGCCCCCTGCTGCTGAATTGGACCCTTGCCCTTTGGTGGTCCATGATACGGCTTCTTCCCTGGCGGCCCCTGATATGGTTTCTTGAACTGGGGCCTCTGATGCTGCTGCTGGTGGTGTTGCGGCGCTTGATAGGGCCTCTTGCTCTGCCTGTCAGCCTCAATGTCTATTTGGTCCTGCTCTGCCGCTAAAGCTCTAGATACTGCGACGGCATACGAAGTAGGGCCGGCTACTCTCACATCACAGCGCAAGATCGGCCGCAGTCCATCCATGAAATGCCTCAGTTTTGCTTGGGCATCATTCGCAATGAGGGGTACGAAGTAACACCCCCTCTCAAACTTTCTGACAAAATCTGCCACACTACTGTCTCCCTGTCTCAGCGTCATAAATTCCCTGGTCAGGCGAGAGTGTACTTCTTCAGTGAAGTACTTGGCGTAGAACACCTCTTTGAATCCGTTCCACGACAGAGTCCGCAAGTTTACTGCCACTGATGCACTCTCCCACCATAATCTAGCATCCCCTGACAGCAAGAATGTAGCACATCTGACCCTGTCAGCGTCAGTCAGCTCCATAAAGTCAAATATTACCTCGATGGACTTGATCCATCCCTCAGCTACCATCGGGTCAGTAGTACCCGAAAACTCCTTCGGACTCATCCTCCTGAACCTCTCATATACTGCCTCTGGTCTAGGCCTCTCCTTGGGGCCTACAACAGTCTGGTTCCTCGCAAACTGTGTGAAGAATTGCGTCATACCAGCAAGCATCTGCGCCTGCATATCTGGAGGTGGTGGTGGAGGATTGGCTCTTCCCTTATCTCGAGGCTCTCTGTCCATCTCCCTATCTTCCTGGTTAATCATACGTCTAGGAGGCATACTGTTCCAATGAATTACCCAACACGTAAACCCAACATGCATGATTATGATATAAATGACATACGATGCACGAAATTTGAACTTAAACATGAACATGCTGAAATCATGGCTCAATGCATACTACGTAGCATAAATTTTTGAAACTTTAAAACTTACAGACTTGAGGTGTGACCTCGTGAGCTTCTTGCGGCTGGCAGTAGGCGTAACCCTTTACAAGAACACCGCTCTGATACCAACTGTAACATACTGTACTTTTACCATTCAAAATTTGCCGAAAAATTTAAAATTTTCTTAAACATAAAATAACCTTCAAAGTTTGCCATAAAATATCTCAACCAAGTCCCCCATAAGAAACGGTTGTTCAAAATAACCACAATAAAATTTGCTCACAAAAGGTTTGCTCAAAGTATTTCCATCAAAATATGAAATCAGAGTAATTTAACTTTTGCATAAAACTTAAACATGGCGGTCCTCGGGTTTAGCCTCCCGCTCAGTCCAAGCCTGCTCCTTGGTCCCCACCCCTCGTCTCAACATGATCATCCTCACGAGCATCGATCAAGTCTAGTGAGTCTAAAGACTCAACACGTATAAACTGGAAGTAACGAATAATACGTAATAAAACCATATGCAATTTCAAAATAGAGCGTACATACTTAAACTTGAACTTGCATAACGTAACTTGAACATACGTACATACATAGACGTGCCATAACTTGAAAGCTTTCATAAACATGCTTGCATAACTGAACTTACTTAAACATACATGACTTTATTTTGCGTAGAGGCGTGTTTCAAAGCAAGTAACCCATAACATAATAAATGCCTGATCAGACAAACCACAGTACTGGGCTGACAGTGACGTATCCACTGCCACATACATGAGATCCCCGTTCATAATTTAACGGGCTGGTTGGTCCCCGTTCATAATTTAACGCTTTCCAACCTCGATCTAACCCGTTCATAATTTAACGGGCGGATTGGTCCCCGTTCATAATTTAACGCTTTCCAATCCTAAACATAATTTGGCCACAAGACATTTAGCATACCTCAAAAACTTAAAATATTTACTTGCACGTCACACATACTTACTTGGTGTTGTGGGGTTCGTTGGGCCTCGATCGGGGCCCTTGCTGCACATACTGACCATGATTTAACATGCTTAACTCGCATAACTTAGACGTAAGTAATCATGCACCCTTACGAGTTCAATCAATTCCTTAGGACGTTCTAAAATTCCCATGACTCGACCTTGTAAATCATTGTACTAAACCTTGACCTCAAACCTCAAAGCATACCAAAATTTTTTTTTTCCAAAATATGAAGTACACGGACCCCGTGCCCAGGTCCGGCTCCGGGTCCGTGTAGGTACTTCCAGAATTAAGGGAACTTCCAGAAGCCATACCAAAGGAACAATTCCAAAGATGAACCAAATGCCTGCTATAACTGTGGCAAATCAGGTCACTTCATTGCTGATTGTCCTAAACCCAAGAAGGACAGTCAAGGCTCAACTGACAGAAGAAAGAAATCATATGAACGCAAAAGAAGATCCAAGAAAGATAAGAAGGTCTTCAGAAAGAAACATGAGGTACTCTTAGCTGAAGAAAACAAATCTAAATGGGTAGAAACTGACAGTGAAGAGTCGGAACCAGAAAGCTCATGCAGTTCAAGTGATGATGAGGAAGTAAAGTGCTTGATGGCTAATGATGCAGCAGAAGAATCATCTAGCCAACAGGTATTTGATTTCAGCTCAACTGATTTCACACGAGAAGAACTCATTCTAACACTACATAACATGGTAAATGAGTATCAAAAGTTTGCATCATCATTTGAAGAAATCAAAGCAAAGCAAACTGATCCCACAGACAATAAAATCAAAACTGATGAATCAGTTGATGGGTTGAGTCTAAAAATGGAAATTGCTGAGCTAAAAACAGAAAGAAACAAAAATCAGGAATTAATCCAGAAATTAATTCTTGAAAATTCAAAACAAACTGAACTTATTCAGGCTTGGAACAAATCATCTGTTGCATTGACTGATATACAGAACTCCCAAAAATCAGTAACTGATAAAACTGGTTTGGGGTTCTGTAACCAAGATGAAATGTCAACCAATGATACTCAACCAAAACTGAATATGGGCAAAGGGAAATACATTCACTTTGTCAAATCAGTTATGGTACAAGAACAATCAGAGCCAAGTAAACTGGTTGAAAAGCCAACTGAAAGTATGAACAAGGGCAAAAGATATGGTATTGGTTATAGTCAAAAATTCTCAACTGATTCACAAAGTCAGTCATCAAAGAGATTTTACAAAAACTATTCGAATGGCTATTCCAATTACTATAAATGCAAGCCAGTTCATAAGAGATATAGACTGAACAATTAGTTGAATAAATCTAAAACACATATTGTATCATTCGTACACCACACAAGCACACAAAAGCCGATAAAAACAATTTGGAATACAGCTACTGGAAAGCCTGTTAGACTAATCCAAGTATGGGTTCCTAAAGGACTAATCAGTTCAGGACCCAAATAGATATGGGTACCAAATTATATTATGTGTGTGACTGCAGCTAACAGGTACAAACAAAAACTCAATATGGTATTTGGACAGTGGGTGTTCGCGACATATGACAGGAGATGCAAGTACGTTATCTCAACTGGTCAAATACAGTGGTCCAAACATCAATTTTGGGGACAATTCCAAAGGTAGAACTGTGAGTAAGGGTAAGCTTATCCATGGTAACTTTACTTTTAAAGATGTTCTATTAGTAGAAAACTTGAAGTATAACTTGATCAGCATCAGTCAGTTATGCGACAGTGGATTCTCAGTACATTTTGACAAAAACTCATGTTCAGTCAAAACTTCAACTGATGAAATCATACTAACTGGCAAACGTTATGGAAACACATATAAAATCAGTTGGAATGATCAAACTTATGCACCAGTTAGTTTTATTGCTTCCAAATCATCTAAAAACTGGTTGTGGCATAAGAGACTAAACCATTTAAACTTTAAAACCATTACCTATCTGAGTAAACATTAACTTGTAACTGGTTTGCCCAAAATAGACTTTTCAAAAGAAAAACTTTGCTCAGCATGTCAGTATGGTAAACAAGTACGATCTTCTTTTAAAAACAAGGGTTGTAAATCTTCATCCCGATGCTTAGAACTGTTGCACATGGATCTCTTTGGTCCTATATCAGTCATGAGCTTAGGGGGAATGAAATACACCTTGGTAGTCGTAGATGATTTTTCAAGATTTACTTGGGTTATTTTTCTCAAATCTAAAGACCATACCGCTTCACAACTGATAAAGCTCTTCAAAAGACTTTTAAATGAAAAATCAGTTGGAATTGATCGAATCAGATCAGATCGAGGAACTGAATTCATCAATCAAACTCTTTCAAATTTTCTAGAGAATGCTGGAATTAAGCATGAGCTCTCGGCAGCCAGAACTCCTCAGCAAAATGGTGTAGCTGAGAGAAGAAATCGGACCCTTAAAGAAGCTGCTAGAACAATGCTTGCTGATTCTGGTATTTCTCAAAGGTTTTGGGCAGAGGCAGTAAACACTGCGTGTTATACTCAGAACAGATCAATGATTAATAAGAATCATATGAAAGCACCATATGAGATCTGGCATGGAAGAAAAAGTATAATTACTTATTTCAAAATATTCGACTGCAGATGTTTTATTCTTGATAATGGTAAAAATTATTTAAATGCGTTTGATGCTAAATCTGCAGAGGGAATATTTCTTAGATACTCATTTGTTAGTATAGCTTATAGAGTCTTCAACAAGAAAACCCTAAATGTTGAAGAATCAGCTCATGTTGATTTCGATGAAACTGAACTAACTAATAAGCCAACTGATCAAGTTGAGCTAGTTGATCGATTTACAGATATCAGTTTGGGGGATGATGATGAAAAAGACAATCATATTAATCAAAACAATCTCCAAACACCCGAACCAGAAGTGTCAGATCAATCAGCTGAACCAGAAGCCATTCCTAATGATCAGTTGATAGATCATAATGATAACATTCAAATACCAGTTGACGAAGCACCAACTGAGACTGAAAACTGTGTTTAGTTACCAACTGAAGAAATTGCTGATACAACAAATACTGAGTACATATGGAGAAAATCACATCCACCTGAGCTGGTAATAGGAAATCCATCTGATCCAGTAAGAACTCGCAATCAAATGCTAAATTTATTTATTTATTCAGCTTTTGTCTCACAACTAGAACCAAAGAAAACTGATGAAGCTCTTGCTGATCCTAACTGGGTAAATGCAATGCAAGAAGTGCTAAATCAGTTCACTCATAACAATGTCTGGAACTTAGTTCCAAGACCAGTTTCAAAAACTGTTATAGGTACAAAATGGGTGTACATGAATAAACTGAACGAGGATGGTTCAGTTGTGCGCAATAAAGCGAGACTAGTAGCACAAGGATATAGGCAAGAGAAAGGAATTGACTATGATGAGACATATGCTCCAGTTGCAAGACTGGAAGCAATCAGAATGTTTCTTGCTTATGCATCATACAAGAACTTCAAACTCTATCAAATCGATGTCAAAAGTGCATTCCTAAATGGCCAGCTACAAAGAAAGTATATGTTGAACAACCCCCAGGTTTTGTAAATCACAACTTTCCTAATCATGTATATCATTTGAACAAAGCCTTATATGGTCTTAAACAAGCTCCCAGAGCTTGGTACGAAACTCTTTCAAAATTCCTAAATGATCATGATTTTTCTGTTGGATCAGTTGATAAGACCTTGTTCAAATTTACTAAGAATGATCACATTTTATTAGTTCAAATTTATGTTGATGATATCATATTTGAGTCAACTAAACCCAAATTATGCGAGAAATTTGCTAAGCTAATGCAGGATAAGTTTGAAATTAGCATGATGGGTGAACTGACATTCTTTCTTGGACTACAAGTGAAGCAACTGGAAACTGGTACATTCATCAGTCAGACTAAATATACAAAGGAGCTGCTAAAGAAATTTGGCATGGAATCATGTTCAGCTGCAAATACTCCCATGAGCTCATCAGTAAAATTGGACACTGATCAAGGGGGAATATAAGTTGAGGCGACACTATATCGAGGTTTAATAGGGTCATTGTTATACCTAACTGCCAGTCACCCTGATATTGTATTTGTTGTGTGTATGTGTGCTAGATTTCAAGCAAATCCTAAGCAATCACATTTCTCAGCTGCTAAAAGAATTTTGAAATACCTTAAGGGTACACAAAATGTTGGGTTATGGTACTCTAAAGACTCTACTTTCAATTTAGTTGGATATTCAGATGCAGATTATGCAGGATTTAAGCTTGATCGTAAAAGTACAAGTGGATCTTGTCAGTTTCTAGGAGACAGGCTGATCTCTTGGTTCAGCAAGAAGCAGACATCTATAGCTACCTTAACAACTGAAGCAGAATACCTTGCTGTTGGTAGTTGCTGTGCACAGCTGATCTGGATCCAGCAACAATTGAGAGATTATGGAGTAATTACAAATAATTCGCCCATATTTTGTGACAATACGAGTACAATTGCCATCACCTATAATCCAGTTCTTCACTCAAGGACAAAGCATATAGATGTCAGACACCACTTCATAAGAGATCATGCTTTGAAGAAGAACATCAGACTGGAGTATATATCAACGGAGCAACAAGCAGCTGACATCTTCACCAAACCATTAACCGAGGCTAAGTTTTCTTACTTTCGCAATATTCTTGGTTTAATTGATCTGTCTTAAAATTATTACTAATGTTGCTTTATTAATAGAATTATCTGCAGAAAATAAGAACACAACAAATTGAAAATAATATTTTATTAAGAATACCATCGATCCCAGTGTACAGAAGATATCATAGAACCAACTGAATCCTGCCATTCTCTAATCCAATCATTCAACTCATAAATTTGGATTCTAGAAAATGACCTAGTTGTAGAAATCTTCTCAACCACATGCCATTCCTTCCATAACATTGCTTCTAACAGACATTTGTCATCAATCAGATCTGTAACATGCCTAACTTCAAAACGATCAATGTATTTTCTTGTTGTTGCTGCTTGAGCACGAGTAGGAACAGCACCACTACTACTTACCCTCTGCAAATCATGAATCTTGAACCATGTTGACATCACTTTCATCAAGACATATTCTTCCATTGTCTTCTTCAATTCTTCTAAATAAGAACTTAACTGCTCATTAACTTGAATATGCGAACTACTGCATGCATCAGAGTTACTTGAATCCGACATATTGAACTGTTATTGTCTCACATTCTATAATCTTATTTAAAGACAGATGAAATTTTAATGTTGAAAAAACTGAAGAGACTCAAATCAACCGAAGCGTCTCTCTCATTTACCGAGGCTTCTTAACTATCAGTTGTTCATTATCAACTATTATCAGTTTGACATTTATTACTTAACGCTTATCCAATCATCAGTTCATCTGTTTATGATCGTAATTCATATATAATAAGTAATGAAACTTATTATTTGCTGGAAAAAGAAAAAACACAGTTAAGCCAAAATAAATGTTTTATTCAACCATAAATATTTGCTTGGATTACATTTTCATATTTTTTCTCTATATCATCTATCCACATTCTCAACCAAACGGATAGAGATGAGGAAGATGTCTTGAGAAAGCTGTGTGAAGAAGCTATGCGATTAAGGATCTCCAGTTCCTTTCGAAGCATCAGCTGATAGATATGACCATCCTTGAAGATGTCCACCCACACAGCTATATTCAATTGCTCCCGCACTTCTCTCAACTCTGCCATCAGTTCGGGAGTGGTAGCCTCTCCAGAATTATACAGGAACGCAAGCTCCTGTAACTTTTCCCAGTAGGGAAGACTCTTGTAGAAGACTTCGTCTTCTATAACATCTTTCCTAGCTTCCAAAGAAAATGGCGAAGCACTCGAGCTACTCGCATCTGCCATTCTTTCGTCTTGAATATTTTCACCAATATAACTGAAACTAACCGTGTTACTTCTATTTATAGCAGAATATCAAGGAAGCTGAAGAGTCGTCAATGTTTCAGCAAACGATAATCTTTCTGACCTTTAAATTTATTCGCTTTAATTATTTTATGCACTAATTAAGGGGGAATAATGGTTTTAAAATGTTAACTGAGAAGACAAATGTTAGTAAACTCTCAACTGAAAGGACACAGTCTTACAACTGATCGTTCAGTTGGGTATTTCACTAATCTTCTCATATAAGTTAACTAATTAAAACATATTATATTCCAAATCAAATGACGTGACTGTCTAATATCTAATGATGAATCTCATTTTGAAAACGTGGAAGCATTTGAACCGTTTAAATTGTACACACGCTTATAGCACACGAACACACGTTTTTATTCAAAATTTTGATGGACTGACACGTGTCCAGAATCTAAACAGTCACATACAAATAAATAATTTCCCGCTTCAATTCAGCTTTCTTTCTTACGAGTACATCATCTCTCAAAGCAAACTCATACACTCAGAGCCTGTATTTCGCAAAATTTCAGGTTTTCTTACTCTCAGCAATGGCGAATCAAATCCCAGCTCACATGTTGAACGCTATGGCCATTGATTTTGACTCAATTCTATCAGTTCACGAAGCTAAAATTAAGAACGTCTTTCTGAAGATTGAATCTGCTGGTCTCAGAATGTTTTTGGGACAATACTCGCAGGAGATTTACCCAAAAGAACTCCAAGACCTCTACTCAAATGGATATATCAACTCTAATGGAAACATCATTGCCACTATTAACGGTCAGTCGGTGACCATTTCTGAAGATTCTTTCGGAGAAATCTTTTCATTACCCTCTGATGGATTAGTACACCTTGCTGATGTTAAAGCATCAGATATTGAAGAAATGCAAACTGCACTCTCTGCTGATGAACGGAAAATCAAAGTTTCCGATCCTAAGAAGGAACTGAAGCATGAGGTTCAGTTGCTGGCTGATATCGTAGCCAAAGGGCTATTGGCCAAGGCAAGATCGTATGCTGCCCTGACTTTAGAGAAGTTTCAAGCTATTAGGATCATTATGGCTGGAAGAAAATTCAACTGGAAGCAACTTATTTTTAGTATCTTGAAGAACATGTTTTCCTCCACCAAGCAATCCAAAGGATTTGCAGTGCCGTTAAGCTATTTGATGAAAGTCAAAGGGTTGGTGGCTGACGATTCGGAGCGATTATCTAAATTCAAAATTTTCAATGGGAAGAATATTCTGCCACCCAAGACTAAACTAGACATTTCTCCTGCTCAGTTTGTAAAGATAAAACAGGAGATTGGGACTCAACAGGCGGCTCCCAAATCAGTTAAACAGGAGAAGACATTGGCTCAACTGAAGACAGTTACAAGAAAACTGATTATTAGTGAATCCGATTCTGAGAAGACGCCCTCTCCAAAAATTTCCAAGAAACCAAGAACACAAAGAACAAAATTACCAAACACAATAGAATCAATTCCTACTGAAAGATTGATATCTTTAGATGCCCAACAGCCTATCAAAGCAGTTCCTCTGAAGATTATTCCACCAGAAATCTCAGCTAGTGCAACAAAGGAAACAGTTAGAATCAAATCTCCTCTAATCCACATCAATCGTCCTACCGTTCTAGCATCTCCTAGACCCAAAGGTATAAAGATTATAGAACAGGTGGATACTACTCGTACTGGATTGAAAATTCCACACATCCTCAGTACTGAAAAAGGCAAAGGCAAATTTATTGAAGAGCCCAGGCTATCCAATTCAATTCAAACTCATATTGACCTTGTTTGGGAACAGTTTAATAATTTTGCAGCATCAAAACTTAAAATCTATGATGACTGGACCGTCTACAGAACTCAAATTTTTGCTAAGCAGCTGAAAAAGAAATCCCAGCTGAACAAATTTATCAAACTGAAAGCAATTGTCCTAAAGATGGTCAAAGCTGCTACAATTGTTCAGGCTTTGGAGAGAAAAACATATTTTTTTGATCAAATTCGAGCTAAGAAGCTATCTCAACTGCTTGCGAAATTAAAGGCAAACTACATTCCCACCAATCCAACTGCCTATAATGATCGAGCTGTGATCACTCAGCTAGATACAGATCTTACTAGCTTGCAAGCTCAGATAAAAATGTGGGAAATGGATCAGGAGTTAGTTCTTCCTGACGGAGCCTCTGAAGAAGAAGAAGAAGACCCCTCCTCTCAGCAGAAAGAGCCATCCTCAGAACAAACTATTTTACAACTGAAGAACCAGTTCAGGATGTGCCACAATCATCTGCTGTGGAACATCAGCTGTACTCTGAAGCCGAGTTGAATTTTGCCAACGTACATTGATGAAATAATTCAAGCAGTAGTGACAGAATCTATGAATAATGAAACAATTTCTGAAGAAGTTGATCACTCAACTGATCAAATCACTCAAGAGGTTTCTATCTCAACAGAAGCACCAATTCAGCCTGTTGTTTCTGAACTAAAGGAGCAAACAGTGGTGCCTACTCAATCACCAAATCAACAGATTGCTGAAAATATGGAGACAGTTCATGACTCTTTTACTGAAAATCTTATTCAGCAGGAAAGCCCAATTGTTGATCAACATCAATCTTCATCTCCTCCAGTCCAAGTAGCAGTAACTGAAACATATGTTCCAGCACAGACTGTCTCTGAAACGATATTATCTGATAGAACCATGGTGGTCTTTGATCAAGTCTCACATGAACCAAGAACATCTAATCAGTCACCTCCTCTTCAATCCACAGAAATGGATCTTGTTCTTGAAGAAATCCAGAATATGCAGCACAATATGCAGCAGATGATTACTGAAATCAAGAAAATTTAATCCACACAATTCTCTCATACTGTCAAATTGGATTCTTCAATTGAATCTGACTCCGCAAAACTGAAAGCCAATCAAGCAAACATGGAGTCTCTTACCCGAACCGTACTTGAGATGAAAAATAACAGAGGTCTAGCTCAAAGTCTCTATACAACTCAGGATTTAATCAGTCAACGAGTTGAGCGATTGGAAACTTCTGTTTCTAATAAAATGGAATTTCTACAGACTTGTTTACAAACTGCTGTCTCAAGTATCTCCGCAAATGTCAAAATTCTTTGCACTGACGTTCGAAAATTATCTGAGAAGATGGATTTGTTTGACAAAAAGGGGGAAGAAATCAAAGATCAAAGAGCATCTTGAAAAACAGCAGAAAACAGCAGAAGCAGTTAATCAGATTATTAGATTCAGCTGTTATTAAATCAAGATCTCTTTCAGTTCAAGAAATTCAATCTCTTATTTTATCTACAATGAGCTCAGATGCTCAGTTATTATTTACTTAGTTTTGTCAAACACCATAAAGGGGGAAATTGTTGGAAACTAAATTCCGGCGTTTGACAAAATATGAATCAACTGAAAATACGAACCAACTGATCGAGTAAACTGAACTCAGCAACTGGACTTAATAACTCAAATCAACTGACTGATCAGTTGGAAACTGATCAACTGATATATTCAGCCGTATGCTAAGCACCCTTCAACTGAACATATCTCGGGAAAGAACAATCAACCGTCAAGAGACATAGAAGATTACAACGCCGCACTTCAATCAATGCAGCTTAGGAAAACGCATTTCGGCGAAAGCAATTAAGACGCCGCATCACAATAAATGAAGCAAACAATGTCCAAGGAATAATCAACGGACAAAGATTCAAATTCATCTCAAGTTACCGTTGGAGAAAAGAAGCTTATAAATATGACAGAAGAACAGCTGAAGAAAGAAGGGAGTAAACACTATTCAAAAGCTTGCTGTCACTCTGTCAAAATCTCAGCTCAATCTTACATAATATATTCGTAGCAGTTAAGACTACAATTTGAGCTCATTAGCAAGTTGTAATAATCGTTGAAATTCGATAGTGCTAATATCAGTTACGCACTGAGAACATTCGGTAATACTAAGAGTTTCAGTTTTGGCAGTGTTAAGTCCAAACTGAAGTGGGTCAGTACAATTCTTGTATTTGATCAAAGTCTTTTAGTAGATATCCTATCCTTGAGATAGAAGGGGTGACGTAGGAGTAATTAAATTCTCCGAACATCCAGAAACAACCCTTGCCTATTTTATTTCAGTTTCGTATTCTATCTTTCAGTCAGTTATTTTTCGCAACTACTTTAGTTTAACTGATTGTCATTGACCAACAAGATTCCGAGAATCAGTTTGTCACCAAACTGAACTCAAAATTCGAAAAGATCAGTTTTAATTGTGTAGTGTTTATTCAACCCCCCTTCTAAACACTCTTGATACGTTAATCGATCCTATCATATACTATAAGTCTAAGCTTGAAACTTAGCAGAATTTCAGCAGAGTGATAGCAAGGTTGATAGAATAGTAACTCGTCGTCTTTTTCTCAGCTGCTCTACTCTGCTATTTATAGGCTTCTCTTCCAACGGTAACAATTAATATAATTTGAATCTTTATATCCGTTGTTTGCCATGTCAACATTCCTCTGACATTCGTACACCACAGCTTTTTGAAAAGCGGCATTCCCACTATTAGTTGCACTCTGCTTTGTACTGTTGTCGGTTGAACGTCCTTTTCTTGACGTGTACAACTGAAAGATCAGCTGATGAGAAGTAACTGATCAGTTAGTTGTCTGCGTAAGTTCTGTTCAGCGGGTTCAGTTGCTGAAACGTCTGCTATTCTTTTTGCATAAAAATTAAGAGAAATTTTTTTTTTGAAAAAAACCTCTCATGATTTCGGCCAACACATATACAAAGATATAAAATATTTTTGATACCTTTTTAAAATAAACCAACCAACTAATATTTGAAAAATCAAAGGAAATAATTCAAATCGTAAAATCGTCAAATGTTTACCAAACCTAAAAAAACAATAAATTTGAAAAGTATAGCACATACTAAACCTCTAAAAATCTCTCAAAAACATAAATAAATAGTGGTAAATTCTTTAACATAAACATAGACGTAATTGCGGAAAATAGAAGCGCTGGTCCTCGGGTCATGTGCACCTCCAGTCTAGTCAGATCAGGCATCCAAGCCTCCCTCAACAATATTATCATACTCACCTGCATCAATAACACCTATTAAGTCTAAAGACTTAACACGTCATATTCTTGACAACAAATACTACGTATAAAATCACAAGCAACAATGAAAATACTTTTACGTAAAAATAACATTTTCATGACATGCATAAACGTAAACATTTTCATATTTTCATAAACGTATCCATGTTATCATCAATGTATTCATATCCATCATAAACATATTCATATTCATATTCGTTGAATTCAGATCGTCGATTGTGACTTTCGTATTCTTATTGGGGCGATGGATCCATCTACATATAACCACAGTACTGGGCGGCGGGGACACCAGCGACACTCTCACCCGTCAATTGGGCCTTGGCCTTACGTATTAACTTATCATCGTATCACGTGTCATCATATTAGACACAATCCCTTCCCATCCTTCAACATATTATCATCACTTTAAAAAAAATCATGCATATACGTATCGTTTTTATTTTCGAAACCAAGCATACGACATGTCTTTTAACGTCAACATTTTATAATAAAATTCCATAAACATGTAAAATAAGCATATTAACATATAAAACAGCATTCAGAGCACTGCCATGACGTTTACTAATTTTTGGGTGTAAAATGATCGTTTTGCCCCTAGACGTAAAATTTCACGTTTTTGACTTTTTTTAATTGCATTGACTCTAACATGTCCAAAATAATTATTTAAACTAAAATTAATATTTCCATAATTTTATTTAGCCTAAATACTAGACTTTTTAATTTATCTTTAATTATTCATTTTTAATGCGTTTTAATCCCGAATAATTTCAAACTTTAATATAAAATTCCTAAATTCAAAACTTAGACATGTTGTATTATTTTAGCCCTCGTGAACCACAACTCGACCCCCGTGAGCTGTGTTTCGATTAATTTGTTCATTGAAAACCCTAACTTGACCCATAAAAGTTAACCCCGAGACATGGTCCGATTTTCTCGAGCCACCCTCGAACAATGCTGGACCAAACCTTGACCAACCTCTCTAGGCACCCTCCTGGACCCTTGGAACCCACGGACTCGACCCCTGCCACAGAAACCAAAGCCCCAACTCAAGCTCTTGCATGGCCGAGAACCCCTTATGACAAGGACTCTTGTTTGTGCACCTAGGATCTAAACCACCGAGCCATCCCTTGAACCAGCCCTTCAAGCACCATCCTAGGACCCTAACCCCTTGACCTAGCCCAGCCCGAGCCTCTTGGCCAAGCCCCTGGCTCCCTGCAAGTCTACGCAACCATCGCCTGATGTGCGCTTCTTCTCAGGTGGGAGTCCTAGCTTGCTAGGACTCCTCCTAGCCCCTGGTGTTCGATTCCTAGCATGGCTAGGACTTTTCCCTCGACTCAACCATGACCCTGGCTAGCTCTGGTCCCAATCCAAGACCAAGCCAACTCCCCATGGCCGAAACCGAACCCTCCACAATACCATGACAGCAAAGTTGTACCAGTTTTCATATTTTCATGTTGTGCAGCATATGGGTGGTGTTCTTAGGACCATAACTCGTGTAAAAGCTTGCTTGTTCAATCCCTAACTCATGGCAACCCCTTATACATCATAAAAACATGATTTTGAAATAAAAACCAAGCTTTAAAAATTCATGTTTATGTAAAAACGAAAATAAATAAAAAAAAGTCACTTATTTTTCATAAAAAATATGATTAAATACATATTAAGGTGTGTAGATGCTTGAAGGAAAGAAATATGCGTGCCTTTGCATATTTTACGCACGGAAACGAAGCGGTGATGCGAAGAACGGCGACATAGAGCCTAGGCTGAATTGATTCTTCAAAAACCGAAGCTTCCCTTGAGAAATCTCGTGTGTGTATCGTGCATAAGCTGGTGGAGAGAATTTTAATTGTATTCAGTTGGTGGGCGTGGGATTTGGAGAGTTTAGGGTCAACATTACATATTAAATACTTAATTAAGCCACTAATAAGGGTTAGGCCCATTAAGAAGGTTAATTAGTCCCATTAGTGCTTAATTAAAATATTAAAAATTATTTTGAGTAGAAAAGTTTGTGAATTTATTAGCCTGGTTGCCAACATGTTCGTATTTTTGTTGAAAAACTAACACCGATAAAATTTACGTCCCAACGTATAAAATATCCTCAAAACTCCTTATTTTTAAAAATAGGAAAAAGCATCAACCTTATTTTAAATTATTAAAAACAATTTTTTAATAAAAATATTTTTTATTTTTCAGCCCTCAGTCTCCGTTCCTCGGTCGCAAATCGAATAACCCTTAAAATTACATTTTAATGCATGTAAGTAAAAAAACTACTAAAACGTCGTTTAAACATGTCACATAAGCAATTAAGCAATTAATATCAATTAATAATCAATTTTCATATTTCCTAGATTTGCATGTAGTTGGATTACGTCGTTTTAATTTTTGGACATTACAATTCATCTCCCCTTAAATAAAATTTAATTTTTGGACATTACAATTCCTCTCCTCTTAAATAAAATTTTGTTCTCGAAATTAGAACTTGCCAAATAGCTCCGAATAGCGACTCCTCAAGTCCCTCGGTTTCCCAAGTAGCTTCTTCTTCCGAGTGATTCAGCCACTTGACCTTGACCATTGGAATGAATTTGTTTCGGAGTCTTCTTTCTTGCCTTCCCAAGATTTGGACAGGTCTTTCATCATAATTCGTATTTGGAGTTAATTGTAGAGGTTCATAATTTAGTACATGTGATGGGATCGACATTTGCTTTCGCAACATCGAGATATGGAACACATTGTGAACTCCAAAAAGTATCGGTGGCAGTGCCATTTGATAAGCTAGTGTTCCAATCCTCTCCAAAATCTCAAACGGACCTATAAATCTTGGACTAAGCTTGCATCTCTTGCCAACACACATAACACCTTTCATAGGTGCTATTTTCACAAATACATGTTCTCCCACAGATTTTGACTCAATGTATTTTCACAAATACATTGTTCTCCCACGGATTTTGCCAACACACAAAGCAGAGATCTGTCGGCTTTGTGCAGTCCTCATTCTCTCACGGATTTTGACTACAAGCTCGGTAGTCTCTTCAATCACATACGGACCGATCTCTCTTCTTTCACCAATATCGACCCAATGAATAGGATATCTACATTTCCTTCCAAAAAGTGCCTCAAAAGGAGCCATCCCAATTGATAAGGTGGCAAGATTAGGGGCCTCGCCCCGAGCATACACTGTAAGCTCAAACCGCTATATCTCGGACTGCAACGATCTCTGAAGAGATAATTGAGTAATAACTGCTGATTTTCGACTCAATGCGTCTGCCACTACATTAGCTTTTTTCGGATGGTAGCTAATCTCACAGTCGTAGTCTTTAACCAATTCAAGTCATCTCTACTGTCTCATAGTCAACTCTTTTTGGGTTAAGAAGTATTTCAAACTTTTATGATCGGTGAATATCTTGCACTTCTTCCCATATAAGTAATGTCTCCAAATCATCAATGCAAAAACTACTGCTGCTAGCTCAAGATCATGAGTAGGGTAGTTTTTCTCTTGAACTTTCAACTGTCTCGACGTATAACTCGGTCATTTTGCATCAGAACTGCGCCCAAACCAAGTTTAGAAGCGTCGGTATACAGAACATACTCGTCTTGTCCCGATGGTATAGATAACACTGGCGCTGATATCAATGCTTGCTTCAACTTGTCTATACTGTCTTGACACTCGGATCCCCAAATAAACTTTTTGTTGGAACTTTTCAAGTTCGCAATCTTGATTTTGATGTTAACAAAACTTGTTAATTTGTGTGACTAATAATCTACCTTAGTGTGCAGAAGCTAGGATCAGTCGAGCTGTTTACAGCACAACTGAAGACTCAACTGATTGCACAAACTGAATCTGTTTAACTGTTACGTCAATTGAGCAGTCCAGCTGATTGTCCAGTTGATAGGTGGTTCAGCAGGAGAACCTCAGAAGCCTGGCCAGCCGAAGGAGTGTTCAACTGATGAAGAAACCCAGTTGATCAGTTCAACTGAACGAGATTGAAATCAGTTCAGCTGACGAGTCAACTAATTTCACCAGCCCAACTGAAGATCAGTTCAGCTGACCAGTTCGAAGTATCAGTCAGAAGCTTTCAGTTGTAGATGAAAAAAAACTTTTTCAGTGGATTCCAGCTGTGCGAGAAGGTAGAAAGCCTCTGTCCAATCAAAGGACAAATAGACATTGCATCAGAGCATTAAAGACAAGCGCTCAAGAAGGTAAGTTGACAAGTCGAAACACAAAGTCCAAGGAGCCAATTCAAATGCAACGAATACAATAAATAAGTATCACTGTACGATTAGTTTTTCCCGCCTATATAAATAAAAGATCAGTGAAGATTCAGAAAATAGTGAGATATACAGAGAGAAAAGAAGCTTCAACGCTAATACGAGAGAAAAGAAAGGGCACGCTTATCTGCTCATCAGCTTTCAAGAAGCAATCAGCCCAGAAGGAACAAAAGATCTATCAGCTTAGTTTAGAAGCTCATCTCTCTCAGTGTGTGAGAACATCCTTGTTCAGTTCTCACCCACAAACACTCTCACAATCACTCAAAATACAGTCTTGTACAAAGACCTTAAACTTGTGTATGTAGTCTTTGACACATAGACTGTAGAGGCCCGTATTTCGTATTTGAAAATTTTCGGAATAATTTAAATTTTCCTTTAAAAGTAAATAACTTGCTTCAATCATAAAATAAACTGATAAAAAGGTTCAAATGTCAAAATAGCAGCGGAAGTAAATACTGTTTCAAAACAATCACTTAAAAATATTTCAACAAGACAAAATAAGTTTGAGCATAAAAATGGTAAATAAACTGAAACATGAGGTCCTCGGGTTCCTACTACTGCCGACCCAAGCTAGCTCACTAGTCCCCGCCCTCGGTCCCGACCTCATCAGTACCTACAACAATCAAGTCTAATGAGTCTAAAGACTCAGCATGCATATATAGTGAATAACAAGTAAATATATTATAAAATTTCATGCCATGTAAAGATATCATATCGTAAAGCGTAACGTGAAAATCCTGCCATGAATAATTATAAATACGTGCATAACTGATAATCGTACGTAAAATGTATGCTCGATAGAGCCCTGTCATAAAATAGCATATCATAATTTTCTGTTGAGATAATGTTCTACGCAAGTGGCCCATAACGTAACGTAACATAACATGCACGTCTGATCAGACTAAACCACAGTATACTGGGCGATAGGGATCATCACAGCCCTTGGACTGGATATCCGTACCCATACATGAACATGAACCGTTCGTAACTCACCGGGTGAAGTAATAATCCAAAAAGCTGCAATCCCATAAGCGTGAAGTGGCCACAAGACATATCGCATATATCTCAAAATAAATATTCTATATTTTATGCACGTAATATAATTAAAAATCCTGTCTTATTTTTTTTAACAAATGGGTTGGATCATTCCCAGGCTCGATGCGACCTAATTCTAACATGAGAAACATGAAAATAAACTTAACTTGACCAACACTTCAAAATCGAACTAAAAACGAGACTATAACGCCCAACAAACTTAGTATCCAACCATGACTCCGTACCAACCCCAACCAACATCAAACCATCGTTTAGTCATGATTAAAATATGCCTAAAAAATTGGAAAATAAATACCAAGGGCTGTAATACATGAAAATTGTGCATGGAGGCCAAAATCATGAAACGCTCTTTCGTGAGTCACCTTGGCACATTGCACCGTAAATTCTCGTACGATCTCTAAACTTAACCAAATCACAAACGGCCAAAAACATGACCTTCATAACTCAATGAGGTACTGTCCAGTCCAAGGCCATAGGCTAAAAGCCAACCAAAAACTCGAAACAAGCCTCTGAACCGAAGGCATAGTTGCTGTCAAAAATACAGCAGCAGCTGTTGTGCTTTCTTGCTTCGTTTTCGAGGCTATAAGCCATTGGGGCTTGAACCGCCGACCAGAGCCATTTAACAAAATCCTAATATGTGGTTTGAAGCATGGATAAAGGCCCTAGGCCAAACACAATCCAAACCAACACCTATGATAAATTTGAAGTTCCACACGAGACGCCAATGAGCACGCGTGGGGGTATTGCTTGTTTTGCTTTCAAATGAAGGATCCAATGGTTATGAGGTTAACCATGGCCCATGCTAAACATGCCAAGGTGTTGTATGAGTCATGGCTAAGGGCTAGAAGCCAACCACAACCCACCTAACACCATAAATTCGAAAAACCAACTCACACAACAAAACCAGAAAATTGAAGCCGAAGGGGCACTTGTCTTTTTTATTTAAAAACCGATGGGACCATGAACCAAGCCATGAAACATCATCTTGGTCACGTCCTAGACATGCTAAGGAGGGGTTCTAACCATGGCTACAGCCCCTAGCGCAGCCAAGGTCCGAACTCTCCCTTAGACAACCAACAAGGAAAAATCGAGACTCATAAATTGCAATAAGAAGAGTTGCTGTCAAAAATTGTTTTGCTGGGGCGAAAGGGGTAAAACCAATGGACTAATCCCTCCCTGACACACCCTATAACATGACCATAAGCAACCTTGAATGCCTGGAACCGAGCCAGACCCTGAAACCACAAAAACAAGCCAAAACCGTGAAGCATGAAGTGGCCGAAAAATTCTGTGCAGATTTTGTGAAATGATGCTGCCATATTTCGGTTTTTTCTTTAAATCATGTACATGTGATGTTTAAAAATAATTATAGGACTTGATTGAAGAGCAAAGGAATAACATATACATGCATGAATTTCGTTTTGAAGAAAACAAAAATGATACGACGACACGGCGCGGGGGAGACGGAGTTTTCTTTTCTACCTTTCTCTCTTGTTTTCTCTCTCGTTTGCTAGTTGAAGGCTCACAATTTTCTACTGAATTCTCTCTGAAATTTTGCTGGAATGGTGAGGGAGAGTGAATGAGGAAGTTGCAAGATAATTGGAGATTTAAATGGCAAGATACAAACTTTTTTATCCTAGAGTTTGTGAGATAAGGAATGATTTGATATCAAGGGATTTGAGGGATATTTGATGGGGCGTTTTAGCCAATTTTTAGTCTAGGTACAAGGTGAAATATTGCTTATTTAATAATTACTTGGTGATTAAAAGGTAGGGGAATTATCTACCAAGAAAAGAATAAGGAAATGAATCAAAATGGTAAGTTGCCAAAACAAATTAAATCTTATCAAGAGGTTGCCGAAATTTGGAAGATCATGGAGGGAAAATATTGGTTAAATATTGTATTTTAAATCTTTAAAGTTTTATCTACCCATTAAGTATTTTAGTGAATTAAATAATTAATTAGTTTAGGATAGTAATTATCTTGTATGCATGACTAACTCTTAAATTAAATTTACTAACATGTTAAGTTACAATTTCTTAAATAAAATAATCCTAGATTAATCTATATCAATTGATCACACATTTTAATTTAGGCTTTTAATTAAATTATTGAACATAAAGGAACTTATTTACTACTTATCTCTAATTAATAAATTAAATCCCTAAACATTATTTTTCATTAAAATAAATTATTCTTTATCTTAAATAAATTCTAGGAATATTTTCTTATCATTAAATTTTATCTTAATACTCCAACTCCAGTCCGGCCTCGCTTATTAATCCGAAAATATGCAACTAAACTACTGCATAAAATGACTCAACAAATTTAAAGAAAAGAATTTAAATCCTCATGCATAAAAATCATTTTAATTTAAATAATAGTAATTATGCATGGCTTATACGTAGTCTGATTTAACGGGTTCTACAACTCTCTCCCCCTTAAAAGAAATTTCTTCCTCGAAATTAAAACTCACCGAATAACTCGGGGTACCGACTCCACATCTCTGGCTCAGATTCCCACGTAGCTTTCTCCTCTGAAGGATTAAGCCATTAGACTTTCACTAGTTTCACCAGTTTGTTCCGAAGCTTCTTCTCCTATCTGTCTTAAATCTGCACTGGTCTTTCTTCATAAGATAGGTTCGGATTGAGCTGCAACGGTTCAAAATTCAGGAGCATGCGAAGGATTCGCCATATACTTCCTCAGCATAGAGACGTGGAACACATTGTGTACTCCGGCCAGATTCGACGGAAGAGCAACACGATAAGCTAACGTCCCAACCCTGTCGAGGATCTCAAATGGTCCGATGAATCTCGGACTGAGCTTTCCTTTCTTCCCGAACCGCATGAAACCTTTCATAGGTGCTACCTTCACAAAAACATGGTCGCCAACGGCAAACTCTAGATCTCTCCTCCTCTGATACGCATAACTCTTCTGTCGACTCTGAGCCGTCCTCATCCTATCACGGATCTTGACTACTACATAGGCAGTCTGCTGAATAATCTCCGGACCCAATTCTGATCTTTCCCCTACTTCATCCCTATGAATAGGCGATCTGCACTTACGACCATAGAGTGCTTCATACGGAGCCATACCTATAGACGACTGAAAACTGTTGTTATAGGTGAACTCTACCAATGGTAACTTCGAATCCCAACTCCCTGAGAAATCGATAACAAAAGCACGGAGAAGATCCTCCAAAATCTGGATAACCCTCTCTGACTGCCCATCTGTCTGTGGGTGGAAAGTTGTGCTAAACAACAACTTCGTACCCATAGCCGAATGCAAACTCTTCCAAAATGAGGAAGTGAATCTAGAATCTCGGTCAGACACTATAGAAACGGGAATACCATGAAGCCTGACTATCTCTCGGATATACAACTCTGCATACTGAATCATGGTAAAAGTCGTCTTAATAGGCAAGAAGTGCGCTGATTTGGTAAGACGTTCAACAATCACCCATATAGCATTTGATCCTCTGACTGACTTTGGCAAACCTACCACGATGTCCATGGTAATATTCTCCCACTTCCACTCAGGAATAGGAAGAGGCTTGAGCATACCTACTGGTCTCTGATGCTCCGCTTTCACTAGCTGACACGTCAGACACTCGGATACGAAACGTCTAATATCCTTCTTCATCCCGGGCCACCAATACAACAACTGCAGGTCTTTTTACATCTTCGTACTCCCAGGATGAATAGAGTACGGCGACATGTGGGCCTCGGATAAAATATCTGCTCGAATGGAATCACTGCTAGGAACCCACATTCTGTCTCGATATCTCACAATACCGTTGCTAACTGTATACAAAATACTACCCTTGGCCTCATATCTATGCTTCCACTTTGCCAACTGCTCATCTGCTGACTGCCCACTGCGAATACGGTTTAGAAGAGAATATTGAATCGTCAAAGTAGATAGACGGGGAACTCTACCTCGAGGATAAGTCTCTAGGTCAAACCTCTGCATCTCAAATTGAAGAGGCCTCGAAATCGCTAGATGAGCCATCACTACGACTTTCCTGCTCAGTGCATCCGTAACTACATTAGCTTTGCCCTGGTGGTAGCTAATGTCACAATCATAGTCCTTCACTAGCTTCAACCAACACCTCTGACGCATATTCAGCTCTTTCTGCGTAAAGAAGTACTCGAGGCTCTTATGGTCGGTAAAGATCTGGCACTTCTCTCCGTACAAATAATGCCTCAAAATCTTCAAGGCAAATACTACGGCAGCCAACTCTAGATCGTGGGTAGGGCAATTCTTTTCATGGGTCTTCAACTGACGAGAAGCATATGCTATTACCTTCCCATGCTGCATCAATACTGTGCCCAAACCAAGCTTCGAAGCATCGGTATACAAAACAAAGTCTCTGGGCCCTAACGGCCTGGTCAATACTGATGCTGAGATAAGAGCTTGCTTCAAAGTATCGAAGCTCTTCTGACACTCCTCGCTCCACACAAATTTAACATTCTTCTTTGTCAACGACGTGAGTGAAACTGTGATAGAGGAGAATCCCTGAATAAACTTCCGATAATATCCTGCTAGCCCAAGGAAACTACGGATCTCTGTTGCAATCTGCGGCACAACCCAATCTCTGACTGCTGCAACTTTCACTGGGTCTACCTCAATACCGCTGCTAGAAACAATGTGGCCTAAGAACGCCACCTTCTCTAATCAGAACTCACACTTACTTAACTTTGCGAATAACTTGTGCTTCTATAAGGTTTGCAAAACTGCGGTCAGATGTCTACTGTGATACTCTTGACTCTTCGAGTAGACGAGAATGTCGTCTATGAATACTATCAAAAACTGATCAAAATACGGCTGAAATACGCGATTCATGAGATCCATTAAGATCGCTGGTGCATTAGTCAAACCGAACGGCATCACAAGGAACTTATAGTGGCCATAACGAGTCCTAAAAGCAGTCTTGAGAACATCGGCGTCTTTCACCCTCAACTGGTGATAACCAGAACGCAGGTCGATCTTAGGGAATACTGAAGCTCCCTGTAACTGATCAAATAAATCTTCAATCCTCGGGAGTGGGTATTTGTTCTTCACTGTAACCCTGTTCAATTCTCGGTAATCAATGCAGAGCCTCATCGAACCATCCTTCTTCTTCACAAACAAGAGTGGCGCGCCCCATGGTGAAAAACTCGGGCGAATGAACTCCTTGTCAAGAAGTTCCTCAATCTGCTTCTTAAGTTCTGCCATCTCTGTCGGCGCTAATCGGTACGGTGCTTTTGAGATCGGTGCGGTACCTGGCATAAGCTCAATAGAAAACTCCACTTCCCACACAGGTGTCATACCAGAGACGTCCTCAGGAAACACGTCTAGAAAGTCCCTAACATTTGGGACATCGGAGGCTGACTGACTAGGCGCCTCGGTAACAGATACAAAATTTGCCAAAAACGCCCGAAACCCTCTGCGCATGAGCTTCCTAGCCTGTACACAAGGTATAATGCGCGGTAAAGGAAAGTACCTATCTGGCTCGAATAAGAACTGCTCTCTCCCCGGCGGTCGGACTAGCACAGATCTCCGCTGGAAGTCAATCAAAACTCTGTTCCGTAATAGCCAGTCCATCCCCAGAATGATGTCGAACTCTGGCATCGACAACACGATAAGATCCGCATAAACAAGATTGCCATGAATCTCGAGATCTATGTCTCGGATCACATTAGTGGCTGTCAGCTCCTCTCCAGAAGGCAGTACTACTGAATACGCCACATCTAGCCCAATGGTTTTGACCTTGAGAAAATTCGCAAAAACCTCTGAAATGAACGAATGAGTAGCCCCTGAATCTATCAAGGCATTCGTAGCTGAACCGGCTATAAAAATTCTCCCTGAAAGGTTGGAACATCAAGCTGAACCCAATAATCACACGAACTAAACTTATAGACAAGCGAAGATCAAAGTTCTTCTAACCTAAATTCCCGAAAGTAACATTGATTAGAGCATGCAATCCTATCGCAATTCTAAGTTCAAAATCTTAACCCAGATCTCCGAAACAATAACTTTCAAATATAAACTTAAAACTTTAAGATACCTGTCATGAACATGGTCTCCGGGTTCGTCTCTGCTGCATGGAGAGCAAAAACTATGCCTTGAGTAGGCAGACTCCCCTGAGGGCAATTCTTCAGTAGGTGGTCAGGACTAGTACACTTGTAACACTTCCCTGAGCCATACATACAAGCTCCGGCGTGACGGCGTGTGCACTTAGCACAGACTGGGTACTCAACGGCTCTCGGGACTGCCCGTCCCTGCTGCTGCTGCTGTCCTCTGTCCCTGGGTGGACCGTGGAAAGGCCTCTTATTCTGATGCTGCTGCGGAGGAAGGCGGTGCGGAGCTTGGACTGGTCGTTTGCCCTGGCGAGCTCTCTCAATATCAATCAGATCCTGCTCTGCAGCTAGATCTCTGGAGACAGCGACGTCATAGGTAGTAGGGCCAGCCACCCTAACATCATGGGGCAAGATCGGCCGTAGACCATCCATAAACTGTCTCAACTTGGCTCCAGCATCATTGGCAATTAGGGGCACAAAATGGCAACCCCTCTCAAACTTACGGATAAATTCCGTAACGGTCTTGTCTCCCTGCCTCAGGGTCATGAACTCCCTGGTCAACCTGGCCCACCTCGTCAGTAAAATATTTAGAGTAGAATACCTCTGCGTAGCGCGTCCAGCTCAGAGTTGCCACATTCAAGGCTACGGATGCTCCTTCCCACCATAAGCGGGCGTCTCCTCCAAACAGGTAGGTCGTACAATAAACTATGTCCTCATCTCCTAGCCACATGAACTCGAAGATAACCTCGAGGGACTTAATCCAGCCCTCGGCAATCATGGGATTTGTCATCCTTGAGAACTCCTTCGGTCTCATCTTCATGAACCGCTCATAGGTAGCCTCAGGCCCAGTCTGCCTGGCTACCCCAGTATTGTTCCCCGCAAACTGTGCGAAGAACTGCGTCATGCCAGCTAGCATCTGAGCATTCATGTCCGGTGGAGGGGGTGGTGTTAAATCTCTTTCCTGCCTAAGGTCCTCACCGTCCTCATGACGATGCTCATCCTCTCTCATGCGCTCAGGAATGTGTCTAGGAGGCATACTGTTCCATACATAACTCATACGTAACTAACATGCATAATTTCTATTATTACTTTAAATTTAAATAAATACTGCATAATCATAATCTGAACATAAATCATTTCATGAAAACATGCTGTTAAAATATGCTTTAAACGAAATGCTTAAACGTATAACTTACAGACCGAAGACGTGACTTCATGAGCTTCTCGAGGTCAGTAGTAGTACAACCCTTTACAAGAACATAGGCTCTGATACCAACTGTAGAGGCCCGTATTTCGTATTTGAAAATTTGCGGAATAATTTAAAATTTTCCTTTAAAAGTAAATAACTTGCTTCATTCATAAAATAAACTGATAAAAAGGTTCAAATGTCAAAATAGCAGCGGAAGTAAATATTGTTTCAAAAAAATCACTTGAAAATATTTCAACAAGACAAAATGAGTTTGAGCATAAAAATGGTAAATAAACTGAAACATGAGGTCCTCGGGTTCCTACTACTGCCAACCCAAGCTAGCTCACTTGTCCCCGCCCTCGGTCCTGACCTCATTAGTACCTACAACAATCAAGTCTAGTGAGTCTAAAGACTCAGCATGCATATATCGTGAATAACAAGTAAAATATATCATAAAATTTCATGCCATGTAAAGATATCATATCGTAAAGCGTAACGTGAAAATCGTGCCATGAATAATTATAAATACGTGCATAACTGATAATCGTACGTAAAATGTTTGCTAGATAGAGCCCTGTCATAAAATAGCATATCATAATTTTCTATTGAGATAATGTTCTACGCAAGTGGCCCATAACGTAACGTAACATAACATGCACGTCTGATCAGACTAAACCACAATATAATGGGCGATAGGGATCATCACAGCCCTTGGACTGGATATCCGTAACCATACATGAACATGAACCGTTCGTAAGTCACCGGGTGAAGTAATAATCCCAAAAGCTGCAATCCCATAAGCGTGAAGTGGCCACAAGACATATCGCATATATCTCAAAAAAAATATTTTATATTTTATGCACATAATATAATTAAAAATCCTGTCTTATTTTTTTTACCAAATGGGTTGGATCGTTTCCAGGCTCGCTGCGACCTAATTCTAACATGAGAAACATGAAAATAAACTTAACTTGACCAACACTTCAAAATGGAACTAAAAACGAGACTATTACGCCCAACAAACTTAGTATCTAACCATGACTCCGTACCAACCGGAACCACCATCGAACCATCGTTTAGTCATGATTAAAATATGCCTAAAATACTGGAAAATAAATACCAAGGGCTGTAATACACGAAAATTGTGCATGGAGGCCAAAATCATGAAATGCTCTTTCGAGAGTCACTTTGGCACATTGCACCGTAAATTCTCGTACGACCTCTAAACTTAACCAAATCACGAATGGCCAAAAACATGACCTTCCTAACTCAATGAGATACTGTCCAGTTCAAGGTCATAGGCTAAAAGCCAACCAAGAACTCGAAACAAGCCTCTGAACCGAAGGCACAGTTGCTGTAAAAAATACAGCAGCAGCCGTTGTGCTTTCTTGCTTTGTTTACGAGGCTATTGGACATTGTGGCTTGAACCGCCAACCAGAGCCTCTTCCCAACATCCTAAGGTGTGGTTTGAACCATGGCTAAGGGCCCTAGGCCAACCACAATCCAAACCAACACCTACGACAAATCTGAAGTTCCACCCGAGACGCTATTGAGCACGCGTGGGGGTGTTGCTTGTTTTGCTGTCAAATGAAGGATCCAATGGTTATGAGGTTAACCATGGTCCGTGCTAGACATGCCAAGGTGTTGTATGAGTCATGGCTAAGGGCTAGAAGCTAACCACAACCCACCTAACACCATAAATTTGAAAAACCAACTCACACAACAAAACCAGAAAATTGAAACCGAAGGGGCACTTGTCTTTTTTATTTAAAAACCGATGGGACCATGAACCAAGACATGAAAGGTCATCTTGGTCATGTCCTAGACATGCTAAGGATGGGTTCTAACCATGGCTACAGCCCCTAGGGCAGCCAAGGTCCAAACTCTCCCTTAGACAACCAACAAGGAAAAATCGAGACTCATAAATTGCAATAAGAAGAGTTGCTGTCAAAAAGTGTTTTGCTGGGGTGAAAGGGGTCAAACCAATGGACTAATCCCTACCTAACACACCCTATAACATGACCATAAGCAGCCTTGAATGCCTGGAACCGAGCCAAACCGTGAAACCACAAAAACAAGCCAAAACCGTGAAGCATGAAGTGGCCAAAAAATTCTGCGCAGATTTTGTGAAATGATGCTGCCATATTTCGGTTTTTCCTTTAAATCAGGTACATGTGATGTTTAAAAATAATTATAAGACTTGATTGAAGAGTAAAGGAATAACATATACATGCATGAATTTTGTTTTGAAGAAAACAAAAATGATACGAAGACACGACGCGGCGGAGACGGAGTTTTCTTTTCTACCTTTCTCTCTTGTTTTCTCTCTTGTTTGCTAGTTGAAGGCTCACGATTTTCTACTGAATTCTCTCTGAAATTTTGCTGGAATGGTGACGGAGAGTGAATGAGGAAGTTGCAAGATAATTAGAGATTTAAATGGCAAGATACAAACTTTTCTATCCTAGAGATTGTGAGATAAGGAATGATTTGATATCAAGGGATTTGAGGGATATTTGATGGGGTGTGTTGGCCGATTTTTAGTCTAGGTACAAGGTGAAATATTGCTTATTTAATAATTACTTGGTGATTAAAAGGTGGAAGAATTATCTACCAAGAAAAGAATAAGGAAATGAATCAAAATGGTGAGTTACCAAAACAAATTAAATATTATCAAGAGGTGGCCGAAAATTGCAAGATCATGGCGGAAAAATATTGCTTAAATATTGTATTTTAAATCTTTAAAGTTTTATCTACCCATTAAGTATTTAAGTGAATTAAATAATTAATTAGTTTAGGATAGTAATTATCTTGTATGCATGGCTAACTCTTAAATTAAATTTACTAACATGTTAAGTTACATTTTCTTAAATAAAATAAGCCTAGATTAATCTCTCTCAATTGGTCACATATTTTAATTTAGGCTTTTAATTAAATTATTGGACATAAAGAAACTTATTTACTACTTATCTCTAATTAATTAATTAAATCCCTAAACATTATTTTTCATAAAAATAAATTATTCTTTATCTTAAATAAATTCTAGGAATATTTTCTTATCATTAAATTTTATCTTAATACTCCAACTTCAGTCCGGCCTCGCTTATTAATCCGAAAAGATGCAACTAAACTACTGCATAAAATGACTCAACAAATTTAAAGAAAAGAATTTAAATCCTCATGCATAAAAATCATTTTAATTTAAATAATAGTAATTATGCATGGCTTATACGTAGTCTGATTTAACGGGTTCTACATTGACGTTAAAGAAGTGTTGGCTGGAAGGTGCTGCCTTTAGTCGTATCTAGGAGTTCAGTTTAGGCAGTAGTATAAGTCCTAGCTGAGTGGTTTGTACAAGGTATTGTATAAATCAAAGTATTCTGGTGGATTTTACCCGTGGCGGTAGAAGGGGTGACATAGGAGCAGTTGAAATTTTCGAACATCCATAAACATATATAGTGTATTTAACTGATTAACTGTTGTTTTCAAATTGTTTGGATCAGTTAGAGTATTCGTCAGTTCTGTTGTCACCATAACTGAACTGAAGAATAGAAAAACTAATCTGCCTACTTTCAGTTATTAAGTTTACATAAAATGATTTCTAATATGACAGTCTTCTTCACGAAGGATTACTTCGAGTTTCTTCCGCTTGGTTTTAAACCAAACTCGATTTAACTCATCGGTGTTAAAATTCTTAGAACTCGAGCTATTGCAGCTCATTGGAGAATATAGTGTTCGAAGTGTTCTCGAAGGCATTAGCACACTCGATCCTTCACTTCTCATTCTTCTTAGTCAAGGATGTCAAAGGTACTGCAATAGATGAGAATATCTGAATAAATTTGCGATAATAGCCAGCTAGTCCCAAGAAACTGCGAATCTCGGTAACACTTTTCGGTACTGGCCACTCTTTCACTGCTTCTACTTTACTCGGGTTAACTTCAACGCCATCACTAGAAATGATATGGCCTAAGAATGCCACTCTATCAAGCCAAAACTCGCACTTGCTGAATTTTGGATAAAGCTTCCTATCTTGCAGAACTTGCAGTGTTGTCCTCAAATGACGACTCTGCTCCTCTTTATTCTTTGAATAGATCAAAATATCATCAATGAAGACTATAATAAACTGATCCAGATACGGCTGAAATACGCGATTCATGATATCCATGAAGATCGTTGGCGCATTATTCAGACCGAATGACATGACCATAAACTCGTAGTGCCCATATATAGTTCTGAAAAATGGCTTATGAACATCGGAATTTTTCACTTTCAATTGATGGTACCCAGAACGAAGATCAATCTTAGAAAATATCGATGCTTCTTGCAACTGATCAAATAAATATTAAATTCTTGGTAGAGATATTTATTCTTGATAGTGACTCTATTCAGCTCTCGATAATCGATACAGAGTCACATACTGCCATCTTTCTTCTTCACAAATAATACCGGTGCGCCCCATGGAGAATAACTAGGGTGAATAAAACCCTTATCTAGCAATTCATGGATTTGATCTTTTAATTCTTTCATTTCAGCGGGTGCTAGACGATAAGGTGCTTTAGATATTGGTACTGTGCCCGACATTACTTCAATAGAGAATTCCACCTCACGGTCAGGCGGAATGCCAGAAACGTCCTCGGGAAAGACGATAGGAAAGTCTCTGACATTATCAACATCCTCCAACTTCTGACTGATAGGAGCATGTGCAGTAGTGGCACATGCTAGAAAATCTTGGCATCCACGTCTAATAAGCTTCCTCGCACACAGACAAGAGTTAATGTGCGGCATTTGCTTGTTCCTCGTCGCCTTGAAGACAAAAGATTTACCACTAGGCGGTCGAATAGACACTGATTGCTGAAGAAAATCAATCAAAGCTCCATTCGCGGATAACCAATCCATACCAAGTATGATATCAAATTTAGGCATAGAGAGTACAATAAGATCTGTTCGAACCACATCTCTGCATAAACGAAGCTCCAGATTTTTCACAATGACGTGAGCATTTGATCACCGGAAGGAATAGAAACTTTGAAACCCAAAGCCATATCTTCAAGATTAATATTTAGTCGCTTGATGAAGGTTTCAGATATGAAGGAATGTGTAGCTCTCGAGTCTAGTAGTGCATAGGTTGCTACACCTTGAATGATAATCCTCCCTGCGGCGAAAACGTCTTTTAAATATTTTCGCGTTGAAGCTTAAGGAATTTATATCATTATTCTCCCAGAGTTCTGTGAAGATTACGCGTTGAGCTTAAGCATTTCTTGAAAAATTGCATTTTAGCCCTTCAATTTTTTGAAATTTGCATTTTAGTCCTCAAATTTTCGAATTGTTGCAATTTAACCCTTATATTTTCGAAAATTCTACATTTTTATCCTTAATTCTCGGAAATTGCATCTAATTCCCTAGCTTTCGATTAATTGCATTTCGGTCCTTATTTTTCGAATTTTTTGTATTTTGGTCCTTGAATTTTCGAATTAGTCCTTAATAATTCGGTAATTGTCATTAAGCCCCTTATCTTTCAAAAATTGCACATAGAACCCTATAAAATTTCGAAAACTCCCAAAAACCCTTATTTAAGATTTTTCTTTATTTTTGGCCCTAAAGCTATTGTTTGGAATTATTTCATCTTTCACATAAAAAAAGGCACAAAATCAACACCACTTCTATGATTTCTAAAATAATATCTTAAATCCCAACTAAGGTAGAGCATGCAACCTAATTTCCACTAAGTTAATCTTGATCCCAATTTAATTCTAATAACCAATTTAACATTTCATACAAATAAGAGCAATATAAAAATGTTAAATGACTAGGTTACCCGTAATAAGCGTATTGTCTGCCTCCTCCTCAGCTTCTTCAGCATTTATAACATATGCTCTTCCAACAGTAGGTGCATTCTTCTTCAGGCAATCAGCAGCTTTGTGCCCTTCATCCTTGCATATGAAGCATCTAAAAGATCCCCACATGCACTTGCCATAGTGTAAACGATTGCACTCCTTGCATGGTTGCCTATCAGCAGACTTAGGTGCTCCAGGATTTGGTGGATTTTGTGGTCCTTGCTTCTTGACTTGTCCTTGGGGCTTTTGAGGCCCTGGAGGTCTAGGAGGACCCGTATATGGCTTCTTGTTTGGCTGATTGTGTTGTTGGTGCTGTTGTCTCTTGCGCTGCGCATCATAATCAATCTCTTTTAACGCTTGCTCGGCTTGAAAAGCATAGGCAATCGCAGTAGCATAATCTATAGGACGCAACATCATAACATCACGACGAATAACAGGTCGTAAGCCATCAAGAAAATGTCTCAACTTCTCAGCAGCGTCCCTAGCAATAAGGGGTAAAAAGTGACAACCCCTATCGAATTTCCTCATTAACTCAGCAACAGTCGAGTCTCCCTGATGGAGGCTCATAAACTCCCTCTTCAGTCGCCCTCTAACATCAGCAGTAAAATATTTCTCGTAGAATATCTCTTTGAATCGAGCCCAAGTAAGAGTACGATGTCGACGCCATGCTCAGCTCCTTCCCACCATAAAGAAGCATTATCCCTAAGCATATATGTGGCTCACCTCACACAGTCAGCATCCCCATATTCAGATATTGGTAGTGTGCCTCGAGTGCACGAATCCAAGCCTCTGCAGAAAAAGGATCGGTGGTGCCAGAAAATTCCTTCGGCGCTAGCCTCAGGAACTCATCAAAAACATCGTGTTGTAGCCTAGGAGCATACTGAAACTGCTCAAAGAAACGAGCCATCCCCTCCAAAGCACGAGTAGCAGCATCCCCATTAGGAGGTGGGGGTGGATTCCTTTGACGGTTCACACTGTTCTCATCTTGATTCTCAATAACATGGGCACGTGTGGGAGGCATTTTATCTGAACGTTTTCCAAATTCTAACGTAACCAACATGCATTTAAATCTAAGTTTCTAATCATGCTGCATATTCTAATTCATTTTAGCATTTTAAGCATATAAAGCATATGTCCTCAAAAAGCTAGTAAGCATGTGACGTGAACATATATTTCATGTAATCATGCATGTAACATCATATTAAATCATATAAAGCATGTAAAACTTACAGATTTGAGGCTTGATGACTAATCTTCTCGGCGCTGATGATGGCACAACCCTTTACAGAACCTGACTCTGATAATAACTGAAACGTCTGCTATTCGTTTTGTTAAAAAGTACTAAAAAATTTTTTTTAAAAAAAACCTCTCATGATTTCGGCCAACACATATTCAAAGATATAAAATATTTTTGACACCTTTTTAAAATAAACCAACCAACTCATAATTGAAAAATCAAAGTAAATAATTCAAATCGTAAAATCGTCAAACGTTTACCAAACCTAAAAGACAATAAAGTGGAAAAATATAGCTCATACTAAACCTCTCAAAATCTCTCAAAAACATAAATAAATAGTCGTAAATCTTTAACATAAACATAAATGTAATTGCAGAAAATAGAAGCGCTGGTCCTCGGGTCATGTGCACCTCCAGTCCAGTCAGATCAGGCATCCACGCCTCCCTCAACAATATTATCATACTCACCTGCGTCAATCACACTTAGTAAGTCTAAATACTCAACACATCGTATTCTTGATAAAAAATACTATGTATAAAATCACAAGCAACAATGAAAATACTTTTACGTAAAAATAATATTTTCATGACATGCATAAAGTAAAAATTTTCATATTTTCATAAACGTATCCATGTTATCATCAACATATTCATATCCATCATAAACATAATCATATTCGGTGAATTCAGATCGTTGATTGTGACTTTCGTATTCGTATTAGGGCGATGGATCCATCTACATGTAAACATAGTACTGGGCGGCGGGGACACCAGGGACACTCTCACCCGTCAACTGAGCATTGGCCTTACGTATTAACATATCATCGTATCACGTGTCATCGTATTAGTCAAAATCCCTTCCCATCCTTCAACATATTATCATCACTTTAAAAAAAATCATGCATATACGTATCGTTTTTATTTTTAGAAACCAAGCATGCAACATGTCTTTTAATGTCAAAATTTTATCATAAAATTCCATAAACATTTAAAATAAGTATATTAACATATAAAACAAGATTCAGAGCACTGTCATGATGTTATTAATTTTCAGGTGTAAAATGATCGTTTTACACCTAGACGTAAAATTTCACGTTTTTGACTTTTTTTCATTTCATTGACTCTAACATGTCCCAAATAATTATTTAAGCTTAAATTAAATTTTTCATAATTTTATTTAGCTTAAATGCTAGAATTTTTAATTTATCTTTAATTATTCGTTTTTAATGCGTTTTAATCCCGAATAATTTCAAACATTAATATAAAATTCCTAAATTCAAAACTTAGATATGTTATATTATTTTAGCCCTCGTGAACCACAACTCGACCCTCGTGAGGCTTGTTTCGATTAATTTGTTCATTGAAACTCCTAACTTGACTCATAAACATTAACCCCGAGCCATTATACTATTTTCTCGAGCCACCCTCGAACCATGCTGAACTAATCCCTGACCAACCCCTCTAGACACCCTCATGGACCCTTGGAACCCACGGACTTGACCCCAGCCACAGAAACCGAAGCCCCAACTCCAGCTCTTGCATGGCCGAGAACCCCTTATGACAAGGACTCTTGTTTGTGCGCCTAGGACCTAACCCACCGAGCCAGCCCTTGACCCAGCCCTTCAAGCACCCTCCTAGGACCCAAACCCCTTGACCTAGCCCAGCCCGAGCCCCTTGTCCAAGCCCCTGGCTCCTTCCAAGTCTGCCCAACCATCGCGTGATGCGCGCTTCTTCTCGGGTGGGAGTCCTAGCTTGCTAGGACTCCTCCCAGCCCCTAGTGTTCGAGTCCTAGCATGGCTAGGATTCTTCCCTCGACTCAACCACGACCATGGCTAGCCTTGGTCCCAAGCCAAGTACCCATGGCCGAAACCGAACCCTCCACAATACCATGACAACAACGTTGTACCAGTTTTCATATTTTCATGTTGTGCAACATATGGGTGGTGTTCTTAGGACCCTAACTCGTTTAAAAGCATGCTTGTTCAATCCCTAACTTATGGCAGCCCCTTATACATCATACAAACATGATTTTGAAACAAATACCAAGTTTTAAAAATTTATGTTTATGTAAAAACGAAAATAAATAAAAATGTCACTTATTTTTCAAACAAAACATGATGAAATTCATATATATTAGGGTGTGATAGATGTTTGAAGGAAAGAAATATGCGTGCCTTTGCGTTTTTACGCACAAAAACGAAGCGACGATGCGAAGAACGGCGACGTAGAGAGCTGAATTGCTTCTTCAAAAACTGAAGCTTCCCTTGACAAATCTCGTGTGTGTATAGTGCATAAGCTGGTGGAGAGAATTTTAATTGTATTGGGGAGGTGGGCGTGGGATTTGGAGGGTTTAGGGTCAAAATTACATATTAAATACTTAATTAAGCCACTAATAAGGGTTAGGCTCATTAAGAAAGTTAATTAGGTTCATTAGTGCTTAATTAAAATATTAAAAATTATTTTGAGTAGAAAAGTTTGTGAATTTATTAGCCTGGTTGCCAACATGTTCGTATTTTTTTTTGAAAAACTAACACTGATAAAATTTACATCCCGACGTATAAAATCACCTCAAAACTCCTTATTTTCAAAAACAGGAAAAAACATCAACCTTATTTTAAATAATTAAAAACAGTTATTTAATAAAAACATTTTTTATTTTCAGCCATCGGTCTCCGTTCTTCGATCGCAACTCGAATAACCCTTAAAATTACATTTTAATGCATGTAAGTAGAAAAATTACTAAAACCTCGTATAAACATGTCACATAAGCAATTAATATCAATTAATTAATCATTTTTCATATTTTCTAGATTTGCATGCAGTTGGATTACGTCTTTTTAATTTTTGGACCTTACAGTTGTCTTTGATAATTTGTGCATTAATCTTCAGTTTTATGCAACTATCAATTTGCATATTTTAGATCAGTTACGATCAATCTTTCAAGTGTTCAGTTTGTCAAACATCCGAAATTTAGTTTCCAACAGAATATTTGAAAGAATAGATGGTAGATTGAAGATGAATCAAGAGAGTTTGTTGAAGCTCGAGATGACCTTTTATAGCTGATTTGCAACATCTAGATTCGAACGACTATAATACAATCGCATCAAGACCATATCAAAAATAATATTAGATGTCATGTGTCATACGTCTTATTCCAAAAACAATATGAAGCAATAAATGCTTGCAATACTAACATTCAACGACCAAAATATTTTTTGTCTGTAATATCTGAACATTCTCTAATATTTAGATTTGCTGATAAAATGTATTCAATAGTTAAAGGAAAAAATCCAATGTAATACAGCCATCGATCCTTATTCAATAGACAATAAAAGTTATCTGATAATTCAGTGAATTCTTCGGTAGACCTTGGAGATATTAATAGAACTTCTGATAATTGCGCGATGGGTCTGCTGAATTGCGGTTGACTGTAAATGCTTGTTTCCTAATTGTATTTCTTCCGTGATTTTAGTTGACTTTGGGAAAATCACTAAAACTTCACATACAAGAAAATATAGATTCAGTCACACTCAAAATAAAATGGTTTTATGAAAAACAGTTGTATTTTTCTTTTTAACAACGGTTTTTATGAAAATCGTTGTCTTTGAGCATTTTTCTGATCAAAGACAACATGGATCAAAGACGACGATTTATCAAAATTAGTTGTCTATGAGCAGGTTTTTTGGGGCTTCGACAACTGTTTTAGTCAACCGTTGTGGATTATTGTTGTTTATATTGTAAAAGACAATATTTTTTATAAACCGTTGTTTATGTGCGTTTTTTTAAAGATCTAAGAAAACGGTTTTTTGAAACGTTATCTTTTTGTATTCTTTAATATGTTCAAAGACAATGGTTGTAATAAACTGTCGTCTATTAGCTTACTATTAAAGATCAAAGTTAATAGGTTTTGTAAAACCGTTCTTTGATTTTTTTTAACCAAAAATTGTAGCGAATATTATCTTTTAGGATATGATCCCGACCCCCAATTTTCTCATACCCTAGCCGTCGGATTTTCTCTTCTTCAACGCTTCACCACCCCGGATACGGATAGTTTCAAGGCAAAGCTTTCTTTGTTAGTGTTAATTGGGAATGTTCTACACACTTGAGTTCTTTGGTTTTCACCACAGAGTAGTGAAGATTGGGTGGTGAGAAAAGTTGTGGTAGATGTTTTACAGAAAGCGGATGCCATGGCGGAAAGGAAGTTGTGTCGCTACTTTGGAGAGCAGAATATTTGACAAGGCAACAAATTTTTACATTATTTTTTACCCTCAGAATTTGATTTAATTATCGTATTATATAAATTTATAACTGCAAAACTGAAAATATTGATAATGTGGAATAATTTAAAACATTGGGACATGTAAAACTTGTGAAGGAGTTGATGAATCACGCATTGGAGAGGTGGAGAGATTGTTCCTGATGTGTTGGAAGAGGTGACATCCCCTAATGGTAATTTAGAAATTGTTCATATTCCAGCACAACTTTTTATATCTCGTTTTGTGTTAAATTTCCATACAAGGTTTGAATTTGAGCACGATACTCAGAATTTCATTGCATTCAGATGGTTGAATTTTCCGAATTTGGCTGTTTAATTGTGCATAATTTTTGTGCTTGAACTTCACTTGTATTTATTGAGTTTTTTTTTCAGATCAAAGACTCGAAATTGTTTGTTAAAATAGTTATGTACCTGTGTATAATATCAAAATAATTATTATATGTGTGAGAGTTTTGAATATGATAAATTTATAAATATAAAACATATCACTATACTTGAATTATGTCTATACCATGCCCTGTATTTTTCCTTTTTTCAAGTTTATTTTCAATCTTTTCTCTAATATGAAATGCATAAATGTTGTTTTTCCTGAAGATATAATATTTTCAAAGCCATGGGTTTTTCCTTGAGCAAATATTGTTTATGCTGTATTATTTTCCTTCTTTTGGCAATATTATGGACATATCTGCTTACTTCTTGGCTTCAAAAGTTGTACGAGACAAGGGTATTCCTATATTGAAGGAGTTGGAGTATTACTTGACGATCTTAAGAAAAATGGATTTGAAATCTGCGCTTTCACTAATTATCCTATGTGGTATGTTTAAATACTAAAAATCTAATAAAAAAATGATGAAGCTCTAATGACTGAATCCTTATTTTGAACGAAGTATTAATTAAGAGATGATTAAAGAGTTGCTAATTAAATATTATTAAGAAATTGATAATTCGGGATCAATCTGTTGGGTTCTACCGAATTTAAAATGAACAACCCAACCTACTTCAGATTTCATTATCCCGAGAATTCTAACTTGACGAATGGGATTATGACACGTGGCAGATAAGATTGATTCGGATTTTCTGAAATATTCCGGATGCAGCCTATAAATGAAAGCTGAATTCTTTTGTTTCCTACACCGTTTCCTTCAGAGAGAGTTCTAGCCATATACATTAGGTTTTCTAGTCAGTTTCTAGGGCACTTTGGTATCGGGAAGTTTCAGAGCTAGTATCGACTCGAGGGGGGGTCGGTGAACTGGGATCGAGACATCATCAGCGGGCTGACGACGGACACATGTATAATCCAAAAGCTTTTAGGAAGAAATTTGAAGCATGTTTGGTAATTCAGGATCTGATTTGATAGTGATTTCATATTGTTGGTATTGTCTAGGTTCAGAGCTTTCTGTCAGATTGTTTTAGTGAGGTACGTGATGTACTGACTGAGATATCCAAGCATAGTATACACACTTATATGCTGCATGATACATGTTTTACTGTTTTGGCATATTATGCATGACATATCATGTTGAGCCTGATATCTTTTGAGATATACCTCATTTTTTGGGGCCGCTCATCCCTATTCTGTATTGTGGACGATGAGACATCGAGAGCTACAATGTCCGACGGGACCCGCTGGCTCTGATGACCTGAAAATTGTAGGTTCACGTCTTGATGATGAGTATGGGAGCCAAAACATGCCTAGGGCAGATCAGAGACTACACACTCAGGCACTTCTAGACTAAGCATGAGATTCTTGACTTGATCCTTGATATCCAATCATAATGCATTTCGCATGCATCATATCAGTTTGTATACTCGTACATTCTCGTATTGGGCGATTGTCACTTACGTCCTTGTTTTCATCTTGGACACCCCATTCCACGGGACCGGTCTTAGGTTGGATGGTTCGGACGGCCAAGGCAATGGCTAGAGCAGTTGGGTTTTCGGTGGTGATCCAGTAGAGGTTTTATGTGGTTTACCATTTTCTCATTCAGAATTATGTTTTCGTTATGGTTGTATTGATGTTTAAGACTGCTATTATTGTTCTGTTTTAGTTTGGGTTGTAAGATGATTAAGTTATTTTGTTTCCGCTGTTTAATTGTTGTTATTAAGTTTAATGTTGCATGATGCACACATATAAGTATATATAAAGCATGAATGATGAGAAAAGAATGATATAAAATGTGCCTTAGCGTAGAACAAAAGCTTGAAGATATGCGCGTGGGACGTGAACTGGAGAGGCGGGGGAGGAGTTTTCTTGAAGAAACTAAGAGAGCCGTGACTTGCAGCGGAAAGGGGAAGGAGATGCTGCTGAAAACTCACGTGAAGGAGCTGCTAAAAGTGAGGTGGGCGGCCAATCACTAGAAAAGAGTTTAGGGTTTATTTTATATGGTAGTTAAGTTACTAATGGGCCCTAATTAAAAGTTTAAATGGATAAAAAAGGTTTTGAGCCCACTAATTAATAAATTAAACCCAACAAGCCCAAACACACTCCCGAAAAATATTTCATTTAGGTACGTTTTTGAAAATATTGCTCGAGCTCTCAAAAAGTTCTCCGATTCGTTAGAATTTGCGTACCGGTTAAAAATATAACCCGACGGGTAAAAATACCCAACCAAGGCTTATTTTAAAAAACACCCTTAAAACACTTCATATTAATTAATTAAAATTAATCATGTAATAAAAATATTTTCCTGATAAATCCTCGGTCTCCGTTACTCGTTCGAGCGCGAAATGCAACTTAAAAGCCATTATGCATGAACTTTAAATAAACCAAGAATTAACACACAAATTAATGAAATAAACATGCATTTAATGCTTAAAAAAATTTAAATAAAATACCAAAGAAATTTAATAATAAATTTGCATGCATGTGGTTCACGTGGTCCTTCAAATTTTCGTGACGTTACAAAAAGTTTTTTGAAGTTAAATGTCATTTATGCTTAAAGTTTCTCAAAAAGAGATTATTATATGCTACATGATTAGAAGCTTAGATTTAAATACATGTTGGTTACGTTTAGAATTTGGAAAACGTTCAAATATAATGCCTCCTAGACGAGCACCTAATACCGATAGGCAAGTTGAGACTAATGAGGATTGTCAAGGGAATGCACCCCCACCTCCTAATGAGGATGCTGCTACTCGTGTTCTAGAGGGTATGACACGTTTCTTTGAGTAGCAGGCTCAGCATGCTTCGAGGCCACAGCACGACATGTATGATCAGTTCTGGAGGCTGGCCCGAAGGAATTTTCTGGCACCACCGATCCATTTGCTGCTGAGGGTTGGATTCGATCTTTTGAGGTGAATTTCCATTATCTAAATATGGGATATTTTAACCGAGTTAGGTGTGCTACATATATGCTGCGAGATGACGCTTTTCTTTGGTGGGAGGGAGCTGAACATGGAGTAGATCTAGCCACCCTCACTTGGATGCAATTCAAAAACATCTTCTATGAGAAGTATTTTACTGCTGACGTCCGTATATGATTGAAGAGGGAGTTCATGGCTCTCCGTCAGGACACGACTGTGGCTAACTTTTGTTAGGAAATTTGATAGGGGTTGTCACTTTGTACCCCTTATTGCTAGGGATGCTGCTGAGAAACTAAGTCACTTCTTGGATGGCTTACGACCTACTATACGCCGTGATGTGATGTTGATGTGACTGACGAATTATGCAGCTGCCACTGCTTGTGCATTCCAAGCTGAGCAAACCTTGAAGATATTGATTTTGAGATGCAATGCAAGAGGCAACAACACTAGCATAATTCTCAGCCGAATAAGTGACAATTTACGGGACCTACGAAAGCTCAAGGGCAACAAAAGCCCCAAGGACAATGGAAGAAGCTGGGGCAACAGAAGCCACCACAGTCTGAAGCACCAAAACCCGAAGAGGGGCCACTATGCAAAGAATGCAACCGCTTACACTATGGTAAGTGCATGTGGGGAACATATAGGTGATTCATATGCAAGGAGAAAGGACATAAAGCGGCTGATTTCCCGAAGAAGAAAGGACCGACTGTGGACAGAGCTTTTGTGATGCACGCTGAGGACGCCGAGGAAGAGCAAGGCACGACTTTAATCACTTGTAACCTAGTTTAACATTTTTATATTGCTTTTATTTCATGAAATGTTAAATTTGTTAGTGGACTTGATTGGGATAATGAAGAACTTAGAGAAAATTAGGTTGCATGCTCTACCTTGGTTGGATTTAAGGGATGACTTTGAAAATTATAGAAATTGAGCATAAAATGTAAGCCTTGATAATGTAAAGGAATGAATTGAACAAAAGTATAAATTTTAAGGCTTAAAATTGGGGGGAAAAAAAATGAGATTTTGGGATGTTTTTGACTTAATTCGAAATCTTAGGGACCAAAGTGCAAAAAAACAAAAATTAAGGGCTAAATTGCATGGGGTCGAGATTTCAATGGCTAAATCAGAATTTTTAAGAGTCCAGGGACTTAAATTAAGGGAACTAAAAAGTTCAAGGGTAAAATCTGGAATTTTCGAAAATTCCAGGACAAAATTGTAAACTTTAAAAAGTTTAGGGGCTGTTTTGCAAAGCCTCGATAAATGGAGGCTGTTTCTCAATTTCTAGAGTCCTAGGGATCAAAACAATGATGTTTGAGATTTTAGAGCCTGAATTGATTGGATTCGAATTTTATGGGGCTAGAACGTAAATTTTTGAAAAATAAAGGACCAAATTGAAGAAAATTTGAAACTTTATGGTTGCAAATGTAATTTCCAAAAATATTTGGGTCAAAATTGAAATTTTCGAGAATCTTGGGTAATTAATGATAGAAATACCTTAAGTTTCATCACGATTGGATTTGATAGTATATTCGTCGCAGGGAGGATATTCATTTTAGGTGTAACGACCTACGCATTGCTGGATTCGGGAGCTACACACTCATTCATATCCAAGACATTCGTTAAGAGACTAAAGATTAAACCCGAGGATATGGGATTGGGCTTCAAGGTTTCTATTCCTTCTGGTGATCAAATGGTCACTTCGAGCATCGTGAAGAATCTGGAGCGTCGTTTGAACAAAGATGTGGTTCGGGCAGATCTTATCGTACTCCCAATGCCTGACTTCGACATCATTCTTGGCAAGGATTGGCTATAATTGAATGGAGCTTCGATAGATTTTCGGCAGAGGTCAGTGTCTATTCGACCGCCCAGCGAGAAATCTTTTGTCTTTGAGGTAGCGAGGAACAAGAAAATGCCGCACATCATCTCCTGCATTTGTGCAAGAAAACTTATGAAGCGAGGCTGCCAAGCTTTCCTAGCATGTATTACTTCAGCACATGTACCAGTCACTCAGAAGCTAGAGGATGTTGAGGTTGTTAGAGACTTTCCTAGAGTCTTTACTGAGGATATTCACCGGACCGAGAGGTAGAATTTTCTATTGAGTTGATGTTGGGCACTGTGCCAATTTCTAAGGCACCCTATCGTCTAGCACCCGCCGAAATGAAAGAGTTGAAGGATAAAATTCAAGAGTTGCTGGACAAGGGTTTTATTTGCCCTAGTTGTTCTCCGTCGGGCGCACCGTTATTATTTGTAAAGAAAAAGGATGGTGTATGCGACTCTGCATTGATTATTGATAGTCACGATCAAGAATAAGTATCTATTGCCTAGAATCGAAGGCTTATTTGATCAATTACAAGGAGCATCGATTTTCTCGAAGATAGATCTTCGTTCGGGATAATATCAGCTGAAGGTGAATCAGTATGATGTTCATAAGACGGCTTTTAGGACTCGATATGGGTACTATGAGTTTATGGTCAAGCCATTTGGGTTGACCAATGCGCCAACAATCTTCATGGATCTCATTAATCGCGTATTTCAGCCGTATCTGGATCAATTCATCATAGTCTTCATAGATGACATTCTGATTTACTCAAAGAGCCGAGAGGATCATAGTCAGCACTTAAGAATGACGCTAAAAATATTGCAACATAGAAAGTTATACGCTAAGTTTAGCAAATTCGAGTTTTGGTTCGAGAGAGTGGCATTCTTAGGCCACATTATTTCTAGAGAGAGACTCGAGGTTGATCCGAGCAAAGTCGAGGCAGTTAAAGAATGGCCAGTACCAAATATCATAATCGAGATCCGTAGCTTCTTGTGTCTAGCTGGATAATACCGGAAGTTTATTCAAGGATTCTCTACTATCGTGGTACCCTTGACCGCCTTGAAAAAGAAGAATTCGAAGTTTATTTGGGGATCCTAATGCCAAGGAAGTTTTGAGAAGTTGAAGCAAGCTTTGGCTACAACGCCAGTTTTGTCGATGCCATCAGGGCAAGAAGAGTATGTTCATTATACGGATGCTTCGAAGCTTGGTTTAAGCACAGTATTGATGCAAAATGATCGAGTGATAGCTTATACATCTAGACAGTTGAAGGTTCATGAGAAGAATTACCCGACTCATTACCTCGAGCTCGCAACAGTAGTATTTGCTCTCAAAATTTTGAGACATTACTTATATAGAGAGAATTGCAAGATTTTCACCGACCATAAAAGTTTGATGTATTTTTTCACCCAAAAAGAATTTAACATGAGGCAACGAAGATGGCTTGAATTGGTAAAGGACTATGACTGCAATATTAGTTACCATTCGGGAAAAGCTAATGTAGTTGCAGACGCTTTGAGTAGAAAGAAATCAGTCATTGCGCAATGGACAGATCAAAGACCATTGCAAGTGGAGATTCAACGATTCGAGCTTGCAATATATTCTTGGAGCGAGGCTTCTAATATTTCTACTATGACAGCACAGTCGATCTTGAGGGATAGAATTCGCGAGGGTCAGTCTTCTGATGAGCAGTTGCAAAAATGGAGGCTAATAGATGAAACTAAGGGTAGGAAGCTGTATTATGAGGAGGATGGCATAGTTTGATACCGAGATCGACTATGGGTTCCTAGTGGCAATTCACTAAGAGAGGTTATTATGAAGGAAGCTCACAATACCCCGTAATCCATTCATCCTAGAAGCACGAAGATGTATAAGGACCTGCATTCATTGTATTGGTGGCCAGGCTTGAAGTGAGACATCTTGCGTTTTTGTGACCGAGTGTTTAACATGCGATCAACTTAAGGCAGAGCATCAGAAACCAACAAGGAAGCTTAAGCCACTTCTTATTCCCGAGTGAAAATGGGAAAATATTACGATGAACTTTGTAGTGGGATTTCCGAGAACTATTAGTGGTTTCAATGCCATTTGGGTGATAGTTGATTGTCTTATGAAATCAGCGCATTTTTTACCTATTAAGACGACATTCACAATGAAAAATTATGCAGATCTGTACATTCATGAGATAGTCCGACTGCATGAGATTCCAGTGTCCATTTTTTCTGACAGAGATCCGAGGTTCACAGCGTCCTTCAGGAAGAGTCTGAAAGGGTGATTCAAATTTTGGAGGATCTACTTCGAGCTTGTGTGATCGATTTCCAAGGAATTGGGAAACCGAAGTTACCTCTAGTGGAGTTCACCTATAACAATAGCTACCAATAGTCTATAGGAATGGCTCCTTATGAGGAACTTTATGGACGGAAGTGTAGATCACCTGTACATTGTGATGAGGTTGGTGAAAGAGGAGAATTGGGTCCGGACTTGATCAAGCAAACAGTGGAGCTAGTAGTCAAAATCTGAGATAGGATGAAGACTACACAAAGCCGACAAAAGAGCTATGCCGATAAGCGACGAAGAGAACTAGATTTTGTAGTAGGTGACCACGTATTAGTGAAAGTAGCACCTATGAATGGTGTTATGAGATTTGCGAAGAAATGCAAACTTAGTCCGAGGTTCGTAGGACCGTTTGAAATTCTGGAGAAGATTGAAATATTAGCCTATAGAGTGGCGTTGCCACCGACGCTAGATGGAGTGCATAATGTGTTCCATATCTCGATGTTGCAGAAGTACATGTCAAATCCTTAACTTGTACTGAATTATGAGCCTCTGACTCCGAATATGTCATACGAGGAAAGACTCATACAAATTCTGGATAGGCAAGAAAGAAGACTCCGATACAAGATTATACAAATTGTCAAATTCAAGTGGCTAAATCACATGGAGGAAGAGGCTACTTGGGAAACTGAGAGGGACATGAGAAGTCGCTACTCGGAGTTATTCGATAATTTTTAATTTTGAGGATGAAATTTCATTTAAGGGAAGGAGGAATTGAAAGGTCCAAAATGTGATAACGTAATCAAACTGCATGCAAATCTAGGGAAAATGGAAAATGATTAATTAAATGGTTTTAAATGCATGAATTAATTATAGTGTGCATGTTTACATGTTTAAAATAGGGTTTTACATTAGAATGCATAAAAGTGTGTTTAAAGGTTATTCGAGACGAGATCGAGGAACGGAGACCATATAAGAGAAAATATTTTTATTAAATAATTATTTTTAATTGTTTAATATATGGTATATTTTAATGGATATTTTCGAAAATAAGATATTTTGAGATGTTTTCACGCATCGAGTCATATTTTAAACTGGTAGTCAATTTTCGATGAAGATAGGGACTTTTTGAGAACTAGACCAATATTTTCACAAACTTTCCTTAGTAAAATATTTTAATTAGTATCTATTGGGCCTGTTATACTAGTTTAATGAAATTAAACTTGCACCATGTATTTTATATAATAAACAAGGCCCTAACATATACACACAATGATGGATCGTGTGAAGGGCACTTGCGAGGGTGCTTCAAACACAATACTCTCAATGAGCTGCAATAGCTCGTGTTCTAAGAATGTAGACACCGATAAATTAAATCGATTTTGGTTTTAAACCAAGCGAAAAATACTCGAACTAATCTTTCGTTAAGAAAACCGATCAATTGAAAGCTTTTAGCTTGTGTAAACTGATCAACTGAAATAAGAGGAATCAGTTTTGGCTTATATCAGTTCAGTTATGGTGAGAACAGAACTGATATCAGCTGAACTGATCAAATCAGTTTAAAACAAAGTTAAGCAGTTAATACACAAGATATGTTTATGGATGTTCGTAGACTTCAACTGCTCTTACGTCACCCTTCCTACCTCCTCGGGTAGGTTCCACTAGAAGACTTTGGTTTATACAACCCTTCGTACAAACCCACTCAGCTTAGGACTTACTCTACTGCCTAACTGAACTCCTAGTCTAGACTGAAGGCAGCACCTTCCAACCAACACTTGTTTAACGTCTGTGTGTCAAAGACTATATACACAAGTTTTACGTCTTTGTGCAAGACTACATACACAAGTTTATTGTCTTTGTGCAAGATTCACTCAGCTAATCTTTAAGCTCTACTCTCTGTATATGTGAGTGATTGTGTGTGCATGTGTGAGAACTAATATATGAATACAACATGAATGTGTTCTCACACACTGACGGAATTGTGCTTCTAGACTAAGCTGATAACATGTTGAAGTATTCCCTCAAATCTGGGCTGGTTGCTTCTTTCTTAAGCTGATATGAATTTGAGCGTGCCCTTTCTTCTTTCCTTTAAATGCACACACTTGGTTGTTTAAGTCTGTTATTTATGGTCTTGATCTTGTATTTATAGATGCAGTGTATGACCGTACATCTAGACTCATCAAATATTTTCGTTGCAGTTTGAATTCGTTACTCGAAATTTGTCTTGTCTTTTGTGACAGTCATTATGGAACGTTTTGGCTTTAAGCTTCTGCTCCAACGTTCATTATTGTACCATGATCGTACAAATGCTTTTATACCCATGTGCACAGCTGGATTCCACTTGATAAGCTTGTCGTGCTCTTCAAACTGATTGGTTCCTAACTGATACTTTGAACTGGTCTTGAACTGGTGCGGTGAACTCAGTTGGCTCGTCAGCTGAACTGATTTCACTGATTCAGTTGGACTCTTCATTAGTTGTACTTTTCATCAGTTGGCCGGGCTTCTGAAGGTCTTCTGTTGAACCACCTATCAACTGAACCATCAGTGAAACTGGTCTTTGATATATCAATTTGACTGGTTCAGGTCAATCAATCAGTTGGCACCTTCAGTTAGCGTCTCGATAGCTTCAGTTTTGTCTTAGTAACTGATCAGGTCGAAGCCTAATCAGTTCCAACTTTTTGCGCACTAAGAAAATAACAAGTTTTGTTAACATAAAAATCAAGATTGCGAACATGAAATGTTTAAACACACAAACTCACACCCCTTGATCAAGATAAAAAATTGTATATTAATTAAATGTTTTATAATATAAATATATAGTTTTTATTTTATTAAATGTTTAAATATTATATGTTTTATAATAAATTGTATAAAATATAAGTTGTTGTGTAATTATAAGTTTTTACTATTTTTTACAGGTTCGATAAAACAAGAATAAACTTGGCATTGCAAATGTGATTAAGATGATTCTTGGACCTATAGAAAGTAGATGTTAATATCTACAATATTGGTGGCAAACATGAGATAAAAATCTTCTCACAAGTGGGATCAAATTAAACAACAATTAAAGTTACCAAAGAAGTGGCAGTTTTATCATGCTCTAGTATTTTGACCATATCTCTCAAATTACTTGGTCAAATGGTTAAAAAAAAATACCACAATTCAAACAACTCAGATATCTACATGTTTTATTTTATGTGGAGAAGAAAATTCGGATGAGAAGATTTTCAAAATTGATGTGTATTAAAATATTAATTTCTTGGAACATCAATGAAGACTTATGTGTAAAAAATAATATTTTATTTGTGGTTGTCTCCCCAAATTTGGCTATAAATAGGAGTGCATTGTAATGTATTGAGATATCCCTCATTTTATGAACAAACACTAGTAGAAAAATCGCTTTTTACTTCGCGTATTCAATGAAGTAATAAGGTAGTTAATTGCCGAAGTATATGGACGTGAAGTAATAGATGTACCTTTTACTTCGCATAATAACCGAAGTTGTATGATTGAAATTACTGAAGTCTTTGGCCGGTTTTTGAAGGAAAACCGGTCCAGAATTGGACCAGTGCCGAAGTAAAAAATGTGTTTTACTTCATCGATTTTTGTAAATAGTGAAGTAATAGACATATATAACTTTGTCTTAATTATTATTTAGCGAAGTAGTTTATAATATTTTACTTCACAATTTACAATGAGTGACGAAGTAATTCATCTGAAAGACTTCATAGTTATGTATTTTAGTGTAGTAATAGACGCAAACAACTTCAAAATTTATCCTATTTGTTGAAGTATTTTATATTATGTTACTTCACAATTTACATTTAGTGACGAAGTAAGTGGTTCGAAAGACTTCAATAATTTATATTTTGGTGAAGTAATTGCGCAAAACAACTTCGTTTTTACATAACAATGGTGAAGTAAATTAATTCTATCACTTCGTCTGATTTCGTATTGATGAAGTAATTGTTAAAAAAAATTCCCAATATATGACTTAATACACTAATATAATTAAATTCATAAATTATCCATCTAAAAATGATGAATATCCACGAATCCACAATTACATATTCATCAATCCACAAATAACCCAAAATTATATCCACAAAACCAAAAGTATATCCAAAAATCCACAATGACAAACAAAATATTTATCCTAACATACACCATCCATTTAAGCACCTACATAGGAGTAGACAAATTCACTCCATTCACTTCTGACCTCACCATATTGAGATTGGTTGTAATATTGGTTCTTGATGCATCCTGCAAACTGAAATTTAAAAAAAAATACATTAGATTCTTCTATTTTAAATAAAAATCGACAGATATATATTTAAAAAGTATTTAAATTGATTGAATCTGTACATATTACATACTCTCTGTAGATACAACAAAGGAAAATCCACGAAGAATAGATCAGCTGCAGCCCACAATCTTTCAAAATTCTCGAGAGTTGAGCAAACTTAGGTTACCTTATCAGGCGTCGATGCACCAGAAGTGACGCCGATTGTGATAGGACCGTCTGGTAGCCAGTTCTCTTTCTCTACCAACTCACCATGCTGTCAAATGCAACTTTAAAATGTTAGAAATAAAAGAACATATTTTGTTATTAGATTTGATTGTTTTAGTTTATTTTTTAGATGATTAAATCTTAAGTTATGCATTCTCTCACTAAATTTGAACATAAAACATGAAAGAATGCTTGTGCACCAGATAGATGATAACGAGATCGAATTGTCAGTAGAAGCGTACGTACATTTAACTTGTAACTTATTTTGTTTCCGGGACCTATCCTTTTCTCGATGTCGACCCAGTAAGAAGGGATTCCACGCTCCTCTGCAATTTCTTGAAGATGCGAAGTGTTGCTTGAGTTCCAACCACCAACGACCAGTATAAGATCCAATCACCAAAACAGAGTCGCTGGAGATAAAAACTCTACGGGTCTTCAAAATCATATCAAGGACAAAAAAGTAGGTATGATATATTTAGAAAAAGGAGAGAGAATTTACTTGAGTTGCATCGCAAATAGTATTGAAACTTATGAAATGGTTGTTAAGATTTTCCACTCCAAACTTGCGCATCACGGTTCTCTCGACTAATTTTCCTGTACGATAAAAGACCAACATCAATTCACATGCCACACAATACTAACATGTTGAGAAACTAAGACACTGGTTTGTAACTAACCAATCTCCTCTGTTTCACCCTTCAACATCGTTGTTTGATTTGCAACACCAACTTTTACAAGGTCTACGTCTGGATCAAAACCCTTGGACACAACATATTTAAATTTCTGCAAAGGAAACAATCTCTGCAAATCTGAATACAGAAAATAAAGTTCAACTTCAGCAGCATAAGATGCTCAGCTTACCTCGAGAAACGCATCCTTGGATGACGAGGATCCATCGAGCTCGCGATTCAAAATATAATCACATACATATGTTGCCTGTAATTATTACAGCATTTATAAAGTCACAACCACATGTAAACTACTTCTACACCAATCTTTTTTAATTTAAAACATCCGTGGTCGATTGACAAAGAATATAGTCAAAATGAAGCACAAAATTAAGCTTACCTCTGCCATATTCTTTCCAGGGAAATATGAACGGCTGAGGTTTAGTTAGAATGCAATGTTTGGTTACGTTAAGTGGAATGGTTTCTCACCTCGCCGCCATTGTCGAGTTTGGAGAGCTCTGCAACTGCTCTTTTTCCACAACCCTGCAGAATAACAATAGAAATGAGATATACGGGCGTGAATTTCTCCGTAAAAAACGAATCTATTAAATAAACGAAGAAAAGAATCGTAAAAAATTTGGAACTATTCAGGATTCAACAATATAGAAGAAATCACTCAAAATGCAAAGGAAACGAAACAAACTCGTTTCTAGCAGATTCTTCAGGGAAAAGGAGTCATAGAGGACTAAAGAAAAACCTGAAACTTTGGGTTTCGTTTTTGTGAACTCTTGTCATTGCTCCGACGAAAAGCACGAGCAGCAGCAAAGAAAACAGAGGCCGCAGCCATTTTTCCGAAGCTCCCATTTCCATTACGCCGACTTTTTCTAAACTCTCTTCCTCTTGCTCTCTGTGTTTTAGTGTGAAAAAAGAAAGCTGAAAAGAGGAGGGAGAACTTTGAGAGAAATGAATTCAGGCGAGGGACAATGAAGAAGAACACTAACCCATACCTAACGGCTTCAGCTCTTTTATACACTGCGACACTTGTAAAAGGTTAATTTTGAAGCGAACAGATCAGCGACGGTTTCTAAAAAGCCATCGCCAATAGCGACGGCTTTTAAAACCCCGTCACTAATAGCGACGGTTAACAACCATCGCTAAATGTTTATATTTTATTTTCCTTTGTTAATCTGCGCGGTTCATCTTATTACTTCAGCATGAAATTATTTTTCTTATTTTTTTACTTCATCAATATTGATATGCCGAAGTAAAATATAATAAAAAAAATATAGTGAAGCCCGTGTTTTTAAACATCCGAAGTAAAATATATTATTTTACTTCGCTTGTGTTATTACTGAAGTTATTGGTAATGTATTACTTCGTAATTTATTATTGCCGAAGTAAAGTCTGCCGAAGTAAAATCCGATTTTTCTACTAGTGAAACCTTTGAGTTCATAATATTTCTCTCTTTGTTTTTCCTTTATTTCTTCATTTAAATATAATTAGCATGTTAAATTCATATTCAAAGTTTTACACTTTGAATAATGAGTAGCTAACTTCCCAAAGTTGAGATGAAAAGGTGAAACTCTTGGCATGATAATAAGGTTATTAAAAGGTAAGAATCTATGTTTTATATTATTTAATCATTATTTATTGTTTATGTTATATTTATTTCTTTAAGTATTATTATACCCTACTTATAAGTGGGAGTTTTGATTTATTGTTGCTATATGTTACACTAAATTTTTGGAACCATTTAAATGTTAGTTTGATGTTACCAACCATTTAAAGTGGATGCCTTGATTTATTATATATGAATATATCATAATATTAATTTCTTGGTACCATTTAAATGTTTGTATGGTTTTACCAACCATTTAAAGTGGATGCTTTGATTTATTATATGATTATATCATAATATTAATTTTTTGGAACCATTTAAATGTTTGTTTGGTTTTACCAACCATTTAAAGTGGGAACCTTGATTTAGTGTTTACAAATATATATATAGCACAATAAATACTTGACAACATTTACAAGTTTTGGTATATATTATATATTTATAATATAATAATATATAACATAATAAAAATATGATTATTTAATATATATTGGAACCATTTTATTAAGTGGATTTCAATAATATTCATTAATGTTAACTTTATTAAAATATCAAGAGTGGATCCTTTAATCTAAACTACTTAAATTAAAATTTGAACAATTAAAAATTATCAATTAAAGATTAAAACCATTAAAAGAAAAAAAACAAAAACAAAAACAAAAAGACATTGTAGTGGACTTGTAATTACCTTAGCTTCCCTGTGGATACGATATTCGGACTCACCGAATTATACTACTTGTTGACAACCTGCTCTTGGGAGTGCAACAATCAAAGTCGCAACAATTTTTTGGCGCCGTTGGCTGGGAAGTATAATTTAATTTCAAGTCTATTTAATTCTGTTTATAGTTTATTTTTCTTTATTTGAATTTTTATTGCTTTTGTGTGTTTTTATTCTTTTGCATTTGCATTTGCATGAGCATTTGGTCACGTACACTTAGTGGTCGACTCATTTGAAATAACCCTTTATTTTTACAAAACATGGCGGAAGAACCCATCCAAGAAAATGAAGATGAAATTCAATTTCAACATGATCATGATAGACGAAGAACACTTAGAGATCACATGAATCCTACAAGTACTAGTGCACCTTCATGTCTAGTTTTTTCCCCTGATGCATCTCATTTCAATTTTAAGCCTGGTATTATCCAACTTTTACCCAATTTTCATGGCTTAGATTATGAAAATCCATATGCATTTACGAGAGTTTGAAGAAGTGTGCAACACATATAATGATCTAAATTGTAGCATGAACATCATTCGACTTAAGCTTTTTCTTTTTTCTTTAAAAGGTAAAGATAAAACTTTGCTACAAAATCTTAGATCGGGATCCATTCGAACTTGGGATGAATTGCAACAACAATTTTTGAAAAAGTTTTTTCCATCTCATAGAACAAATTCTTTCAAAAGGCAAATCATCACTTTCACTCAAAAACAAGGAGAAACTTTTTATCAGTGTTGGGATATATACAAAGAATTGCTTAATCTTTGTCCACATCATGGTTTTGAAATTTGGAGAGTTGTTTCTAACACCTATAGATAGGCAAATGATTGAATTTATGTGTAATGGAACATTTGAAGATAAAGATCCAAATGAGGCAATTGAGTATCTCGATTCATTAGCTGAAAATGCTCAAAATTGGGACACTATACATACAATCGAACCATCAAACAAGATTCAATCTCCCACATCTGGTGGAGGTATGTACACCCTCAAAGATGAACATGATCTCCAAGCTAGATTTACCTCTTTGGCAAGAAAAGTTGAGGCACTTGAATTGAAAAAAAAATGGTCAATTAAAAGTTATTCAAGAAATTGTGTGTCACATCTGTGATACAAGTGATCATTCTACAAAAGATTGTCCCACTTTGCCCTCTTTTAAAGAATGTCTCCATGAACAAGTCAATGTTTTGAACAATTTCAATAGGCCAAATTTTAAACAATTTTCTCAAAATTACAATCTAGGTTGGCGAAATCATCCAAATTTTAGTTGGAGGAATGATAATGCTGCACAATTTCCACAACCATATTTTCAAACTCGACAAAATTTTCAAAATTATGCACCTTATCTGTAACGTACCGTACTTTTAAACTACTTGAAATTTGCGGAAAAATAAAAATTTTCTTAAATACAAAATAAACTTTCAAATTTGCATTAAAATAAATTTCTCGTCTAAAACATTTGAAATAAAAACAACCACAACCAAATTTGCCAAAAGAAATAATCGTTTAAACATCATAAACACTTCATAAAAATCATAGTATTTGAAACAACATGCATAAAAGTATTCATAAAAACATGGGCGGTCCTCGGGTTTAGCCCCCGCTCAGTCCAAGACAGCTCACTGGTCCTCATCCCTCCTCTCCTCAAATGCATCCTCACCTGCATCGATCAAGTCTAGTGAGTCTAAAGACTCAACATGTATAAACTGGGAGTAACGAGTAATACATAATAAAATCACATGAAACCTTAAAATAGAGCGTACGTACTTGAAACGTGAACTTGCATACTTAAAAGCCTGAACGTAACATACTTGAAACTTGTGCATACATACATAAACATAGACGTGCCATCATCATAAGACTTTTCTTAAACATGCTTGCATACTTGTACATACTTGAACATTCATAAACTTCATCATTTTGCGTAGAGGCATGTTTCAAAGCAAGTGACCCATACATAAATACGCCTGATCAGACTAAACCACAGTACTGGGCTGACAGGGAAGATTCACTGTCACATACATGAGATCCCCGTTCATGCTTTAACGGGTGGGTTGGTCCCCGTTCATGTTTTAACGCTTCTCAATCCTGATCTAAACCCGTTCAGGCTTTAACGTGGTGGAGAGGTCCTCGGCCACGTTCACCGACTTCCAAACTCATTCATAATTTGGTCGAGACATTTAGCATACCTCAAAAACTTAAAATATTTTTTTTTGCACGTCGAATATACTTACTTGGCATTGAGGGATTCGTTGGATCTCGCTTGGGGCCGCTGCTGCAACATACTAACATGAGTTCAAACACTTATCTTTCATAGCTTAGACGTAGGTACTCGTTCTCACCACCGAAGTAAATAAATGGCTTATGACATTCTAAATCTCTCGGAACTTGAGCTCGTTTAATAATCGTACTAAGCCATTATATAGAACCCCAAAACAAATCCTATATTTTTACATAAATAAATTTTAACCATCGTACTAAACCATGATATAGAACCCCGAAGCAAATTCTAAAAATTTTTTTTTTTTTTTAAAGATGGGGGTACACGGACCCCAGGTAGGGGTCCGGGTAGGCACGAAAATTTCATATTTTTGAAGGAAAAAGGACACGGACTCCGTGTCGAGGTCCGTGTAGCCTCTGGACGTGGAAATTCACTAACTTAATGATTCATTCTTCCAACCCAAGCCTAAGGACCATGAACCAACACCTCAAGACTCATCCTAGAATGCTATTACATTGATTCAAACTTGTACAAACACCCCAAACATCCCCAAACATCGACAAGAAACTTCAATACAACAATAACCCGTAATTCGACATCGTTTCGCTTCCTACAACTTCTATTACATCCCAAGCCAATCCCGACTCAAAAGAGCCACCAAATAACATCTAAACACATCCCATAACATACCTAAATGCAGTAGCACAAGCCCGACGATACCCAACGAAGCTTGCAACAAATAACTTCAAGAACATGATGAACATCATTTTCATAAGATCAAAGGTTTGAGCAGTCACACGAAAATAACCATAACTCACTCGTTTCTTGTCCGAAAATTACGAATTTTATATCAAATCGAAGGTATCAAAACGTTCTACGTTTTAAATGTTCACAATATTTTCAGAAAACGAACCGAAATTATACAGGAACCGAAATGACAGCAAAACGTCTTTTTGAGATCTAAAATACTTCAGAAATCGATTCAATGCATAATCGCTCAAACTTTTCTCATAATAATTAAACTTTTACGCAAAACATACATCAAAATATCTACTATGATGAGATAGATGCATAAAACGAAAGATTGTACATGCCTTTGGTCTTGAAACGTAGGAAATCTCGCAAATCTCGACGATCCGGACACGAGGAAGAAATTTGGAGCTTCTTGCTATTCTCTAATGGTAGAATAGATGGAAATGGAGCTCAAGAACACTTGAGAAGAGAAGGGAAATAAATGAGGGGAAATGGAGGAGAATTGATGGGAATGAATTTTCTTTCGGAGAAGACTTGGACAAAGTCTTGCAATTGGAGGCAAGTGGAATGGATTTAGGGTAATTTAGGAATAATTTAAATGTATTGATTAGGTTTAAACTAATTAATCAATATATGGTGTAGTTCAAATAAAATTTAGACTACTCGAGGCTTGAAAACAAATACATAAAATATTCCTAAATTTACAAAAGTTGCACCACAATTAAGGGAAAATAAAATATTAATTATCATAGAATAAAATACTCCATAATTTAAAAATTCCTTTTAAACTTAAATAAATATTTTTTTAAAATTTAAATAAATGCACGTGTTTTACGTGTATTGGTTTTGGGCTCTACAGTTCTCCCCCACTTAAATAATATTTGTCCTCGAAATTAAATCTTCCCAAACAGTTTCGAATAGCGACTTTTCATATCTGCTTCAGCCTCCCAAGTGGCCTCCTCCACTGATTGATTCAGCCATCGGATTTTAACCAATTTGGTCACTTTGTTCCAAAGTCTCCGCTCCTGTCTGTCTAGAATTTGGACAGGTCTTTCCTCATATGAAATATCTGGAGCCAACTGCAACGGCTCAAAACTCAAAACATGCGAAGAGTTTGCTATATACTTCCTCAGCATCGAGACGTGGAACACATTGTGCACTCCAGCCAGATTCGTCGGTAGGGCTACACGATAAGCTAATGTCCCAACTCTGTCAAGAATTTCAAACGGTCCAATAAATCTTGGACTCAGCTTGCCTCTCTTCCCAAACTTCATAACACCTTTCATAGGTGCTATTTTTACGAAAACGTGATCACCTACGGCAAACTCTAGATCCATTCTCCTCTTATCAGCATAACTCTTTTGACGACTCTGGGCGGTCTTCATTTTGTCTCGTATCTTGACCACCACATCAGCAGTCTGCTGAACAATCTCTGGACCAAGTTCTGATCTCTCACCGACTTCATCCCAATGAATCGACGATCTGCACTTCCTCCCATACAATGCCTCGTAAGGAGCTATACCTATAGATGATTGAAAACTGTTGTTGTAGGTAAACTCCACTAGAGGTAGCTTCGATTCCCAATTCCCATGGAAATCTATCACACAGGCTGGCAACAGATCTTCCAATATCTGAATCACTCGCTCAGACTGGCCATCTGTCTGAGGATGGAATGCAGTACTGAATAGCAACTTCGTCCCCATGGCTGCGTGTAAACTCTTCCAAAAAGACGAGGTGAATCTCGGGTCCCTATCGGACACAATAGAAACTGGAATCCCGTGCAAACGAACTATCTCCCGGATATAGAGCTCTGCATACTGAGTCATGGAGAAAGTCGTCTTCACAGATAAGAAATGTGCCGACTTAGTTAGTCGATCCACTATAACCCAAATGACATTGGATCCTCTTACTGACCTCGGCAAACCAACCACGAAATCCATGGTGATATTCTCCCATTTCCAATCGGAAATAGGGAGCGGCTTAAGCATTCCTACTGGCCTCTAATACTCTGCTTTCACTTGCTGGCAAGTGAGACATTCAGATACAAATCGGCGGATGTCGCGCTTCATACCTGGCCACCAATACAGCATCTGAACATCCTTGTACATCTTGGTACCTCTTGGATGGATAAAATACGGAGATGTATGTGCCTCTGACAAGATATCTTCTCTGATCGAATCAACACTAGGCACCCACATTCTCCCTCTGTATCTCACAATATCATCAGACACTGTGTAAAGTACACTGCCCTTGGTCTCATCCTTCATTCTCCATTTCTGTAATTGCTCATCTGAAGGCTGTCCTTTACGGATTCGGTCTAGCAAAGAAGATTAGACTGTCAGATTAGATAGCTTGGGAGCTCTGTCCTTAAGATAAACTTCTAAGCCAAACCTCTGAATCTCTGACTGAAGAGATCTCTGCACTGACAGCTGTGCTAAGATTGCTACCTTTCTGCTCAAAGTATGTGCCACAACATTAGCTTTCCCTAGATTGTAGCTAATTTCACAATCGTAGTCTTTTACCAACTCCAACCACCGTCTTTGTCTCATATTAAGCTCTTTCTGCGTGAAGAAATACTTGAGACTCTTGAGATCAGTGAATATCAGGCATTTCTCGCCGTACAAATAATGTCTCCAAATCTTCAACGCAAAGACCACGGCAGCTAACTCGAGATCATGAGTCGGATAATTTTTTTTCATGCACTTTTAACTGTCTGGAAGCATAAGCTATAATCCGACCATGTTGCATCAACACTGCGCCTAATCCGAGCTTAGATGCATCGGTGTAAAACACAAAATTGTCTTGCCCTGATGGCATGGCTAAAACTGGCGCCGAAAAAAGAGCTTGCTTCAAAGTATCGAAGCTCTTCTGACACTCTTCACTCCATACGAATTTAGCATTCTTCTTCGTCAATGAAGTGAGTGGCACTGCTATCGAAGAAAATCCCTGAATAAACTTTCTGTAGTAACCTGCTAAGCCTAGGAAACGGCGGATCTCTGATGCATTCTTCGGCTCAACCCAATCCTTAACGGCTTCCACCTTTGCTGGATCCACCTCAATACCAATGCTAGATACTATATGACCCAAAAATGCTATTTTCTCCAACCAGAATTCACACTTACTAAATTTTGCATACAACTTGCGGCTCTGCAAAACCTGCAATACTGTTCTTAAATGCTGACTGTGCTCCTCATGGTTCTTTGAGTATATAAGAATGTCGTCAATGAACACTATGACGAACTGATCTAAGTAGGGTTGAAATACTCGGTTCATGAGCTCCAAAAAAATTGTTGGAGAATTAGTCAGTCCAAACGACATCACTAAAAACTAGTAATGCCCATATCTAGTCCTGAAGGTTGTCTTAGTTTTACTTTACTATGACCTCGAATTCTGACTTTTCTCACAATTCCCAATATTAGGAATGGAGGTTCAAACTTATCGTATCTTACTTTCTTTATACTATACCCGTAATGTTCATCGATCTATTCTCTTAGCATTTATGCAGTTCACCCTAAGAAATCTTAGCACCAAAAGTTACTGATCAACTTCTATCCGTGGTACTACACTCAAAAGTTAAACCTTATCTTAACCCTGTAATAATATTGACCTACGATCCTTGAATCAAATCTTTACCTTACGACGCCAAACTTACGTAACTTAGCTATTTATAAGTACATCCCAAATAAAGATTGTTGCTACTCTTAAATTTCGAGTAACATTAATCCATAAAACCCCAAAATATAGAATATCGATATTCTGCTTAGATAATAAAACCTTCCTAGCATCAAACACATGCTTAAACTATTTCCTTCCCAATTCCATTATAGTTGATGCCTAAGACACTTAAACCTTCCTCATTGGAACGAATGTCACATTTTGACGTATCCTCAATACTTAATTCATTCGAACGTATAAAGCTTAATAAGTTTCCCCCTGTTAATGATACTTATTCTAATAAATCAACTTCACTTATAACCCACAGAATTCTAAAATCCTCATATAAAGATTTTAGATTTCTTACTCGATAAAAATCTTAATATTCGACCATTGGTAACCTATGTTGAATACAACTAATTCCTTTTTGTTTTTATTTCACCCAATATCCCCTATGATCACCTATTTCATAAACTTGAAATTAAAACTTACACAACCCAATTAGTCATAGATAACCTAATTCCAGTACTCATATCCACTTAATCCTAAGTTTCTTAATGACTTACAAAGATTCCTCAAAACAAGGTGCCTGATAGGGCCTCTTGCCACGCCTATTGACCTCAATGTCCATCTGGTCCTGTCCTGCCGCCAAAGCTCTCGACACGGCAACTGTATAAGTCGTAGGACCAGCAACGCTGACATCAAGGCGCAAGATCGACCGCAAACAATCCATACAATGCCTCAGATTCTCCCGGACTTCGTTAGCAATTAGGGGTACAAAGTGACACCCCCTTTCGAACTTCCTGACGAAGTCTGCCACACTGCTATCTCTCTGTTGCAGCGACATAAACTCGCTGGTCAGGCGGGAGCGTACTTCTTCAGTGAAGTACTTGGAGTAGAAAACATCCTTGAAGCCATTCCAGTCAGTATTTGTAAGTTCACTGACACTTACGCGCCTTCCCTCCAATGCCTGGCGTCTCTAGTCAACAAGAAGGTGGCACATCTAACTCTGTCTGCATCATGTAGCTCCATAAACGCAAAGATTACCTCGATGGACTTAATCCATCCTTCATCTATTATCGGGTCAGTAGTCCCCGAAAAGTCCTTCGGATCCATCCTCTTAAACCTCTCATAAACTGTCTCCGGTCTGGGCCTCGCCCCTATGTCTACTGCAGTCTGGTTCCCCGAAAACTGTGCGAAGAACTGGGTCAGCCCTGCAAGCATCTGAGCCTGCAAATATGGGGGTGGAGGAGGAGGAGTGTCTCTCTCATCCTCTCGAGTCTCTCTGTCCTCATCCCTTCATTCCCGGTTAATCATGCGTCTAGGAGGCATACTGTCCCAAAATTTTCCCAACACAAAAACCCAACATGCATGAACATACTACTAATATCACGTAAATCAAACTTAAAACATGGACATGCTGAAATCATGACTTAATGCTTAATACATAACATAATTCAAAACTTTAAAACTTACAGACTTGAGGTGTGGCTTCGTGAGCTTCTCGCAACTGGCAGTAGGCATAACCCTTTACAAGAACACGCCTCTGATACCAACTGTAACGTACCGTACTTTTAAACTACTTGAAATTTGCGAAAAAATAAAAATTTTCTTAAATACAAAATAAACTTTCAAATTTGCATTAAAATAAATTTCTCGTATAAAACATTTGAAATAAAAACAACCACAACAAAATTTGCCAAAAGAAATAATCGTTTAAACATCATAAACACTTCATAAAAATCATAGTATTTGAAACAACATGCATAAAAGTATTCAGAAAAACATGGGCGGTCCTCGGGTTTCCCGCTCAGTCAAAGCCAGCTCACTAGTCCTCACCCCTCGTCTCCTCAAATGCATCCTTACCTGCATCGATCAAGTTTAGTGAGTCTAAAGACTCAACATGTATAAACTGGGAGTAACGAGTAATACATAATAAAATCACATGAAACCTTAAAATAGAGCGTACGTACTTGAAACTTGAACTTGCATACTTAAAAGCCTGAACGTAACATACTTGAAACTTGTGCATACATACATAAACATAGACGTGCCATCATCATAAGACTTTTCTTAAACATGCTTGCATACTTGTACATACTTGAACATTCATAAACTTCATCATTTTGCGTAGAGGCATGTTTCAAAGCAAGTGACCCATACATAAATACGCATGATCAGACTAAACCACAGTAATGGACTGACAGGGAAGATTCACTGTCACATACATGAGATCTCCGTTCATGCTTTAACGGGTGGATTGGTCCCCGTTCATGTTATAACGCTTCTCAATCCTGATCTAAACCCGTTCATGCTTTAATGGGGTGGAGAGGTCATCGGCCACGTTCACCGACTTCCAAACCCATTCATAATTTGGTCACGAGACATTTAGCATACCTCAAAAACTTAAAATATTTTTTTTTGCACGTCGAATATACTTACTTGGCGTTGAGTGATTCGTTGGATCTCGCTTGGGGCCGCTGCTGCAACATACTAACATGAGTTCAAACACTTATCTTTCATAGCTTAGACGTAGGTACTCGTTCTCACCACCGAAGTAAATAAATGGCTTATGACATTCTAAATCTCTCGGAACTTGACCTCGTTTAATATTCATACTAAGCCATTATATAGAACCCCAAAACAAATCCTATATTTTTACATAAATAAATTTTAACCATCGTACTAAAACCATGATATAGAACCCCGAAGAAAATTCAAAAAAAAAAAAAAATTTTTTTTTAAAGATTGGGGTTCACGGACCCCGGGTAGGGGTCCGGGTAAGCACGAAAATTTCATATTTTTGAAGGAAAAAGGACACGGACTCCGTGTCAAGGTCTGGGAAGGGGTCCGTGTAGCCTCTGGACGTGAAAATTCAATAACTTAATGATTTATTCTTCCAACTCAAGCCTAAGGACCATGAACCAACACCTCAAGACTCATCCTAGAATGCTATTACATTGATTCAAACCCGTACAAACACCCCAAACATCCCCAAACATCGACAAGAAACTTCAAGACAACAATAACCCGTAATTTGATATCGTTTCGCTTTCTACAACTTCTTTTACATCCCAAGCCAATCCCGACTCAAACGAACCACCAAATAACACCTAAACACATCTCATAACATACCTAAATGCAGTAGCACAAGCCCGGCGATACCCAACGAAGCCTGCAACAAATAACTTCAAGAACATGATGAACATCATTTTCATAAGATCAAAGGTTTGAGCAGTCACACGAAAATAACCATAACTCACTCATTTCTTGTCCGAAAATTACGAAATTTATATCAAATCGAAGGTATCAAAAAGTTCTACGTTTTATATGTTCACAATATTTTCAGAAAACGAACCGAAATTACACAGAAACCGAAATGACAGCAAAACGTCTTTTTGAGATTTAAAATACTTCAGAAATTGATTCAATGCATAATCGCTCAAACTTTGCTCATAATAATTAAACTTTTACGCATAAAATAAATCAAAATATCTACTATGTCGAGATCGATGCATAAAACGAAAGATTATGCATGCCTTTGGTCTTGAAACGTAGGAAATCTCGCAAATCTCGACGATCCGAACACGAGGAAGAAATTTTGAGCTTCTTGCTATTCGCTAATGGTAGAATAGATGGAAAAGGAGCTCAAGAACACTTGAGGAGAGAAGGGAAATAAATGAGGGGAAATGGAGGAGAATTGATGGGAATGAATTTTCTTTCGGAGAAGACTTGGACAAAGTCTTGCAATTGGAGGCAAGTGGAATGGATTTAGGGTAATTTAGGAATAATTTATATATATTGATTAGGTTTAAACTAATTAATCAATATATGGTGTAGTCCAAATAAAATTTAGACTACTCGAGGCTTGAAAACAAATACAAAAAATATTCCTAAATTTACAAAAGTTGCACCACAATTAAGGGAAAATAAAATATTAATTGTCATAGAATAAAATACTCCATAATTTAAAAATTCCTTTTAAACTTAAATAAATATTTTTTTTTAAATTTAAATAAATGCACGTGTTTTACGTGTATTGATTTTGGGCTCTACATTATGTTCCTCCACTTAAAAGAAATTTGGAAGATTTAGTGAATTCTTTCATTGCAAAGCAAGAGTCTATCAATACTCAAACTGCTCAAACCATGACAGATTTGAAAGATACTCTTGCTATATTTGCATCTGCACTTAATGTTCATGAAAAAGGTAAATTTCCTTCACAACCACAATCTAATCCCAAGGATAATCATTCACAAACTGAAACTTCTGGAACTCAACCGATGGATCAGGTAAAATCTGTTATTACCCTTCGAAGAGGTAAGGTTGTGGAAAAATCCATTCCTGAACCTTGTGAAGATGATGATAAATCAACTCCAAAGGGTAAGGATGTGGAACCCATAACTTGCGAAGAGGAGGTTCAACAGACAGTGTCACCACCATTCCCTCATGCATTGAAAAATACAAAAAAATCAAATTTGAATTCTGATATATATGATATTTTTAAACAAGTAAAAGTTAATATTCTTTTATTAGATGCAATAAAACAGGTACCATCATATGTCAAAATTTTGAAAGACTTGTGCACTGTGAAAAGAAAATTGAATGTGAAAAAAAAGTATTTTTAGCCGAACAAGTAAGTGCAATCATTCAAAATAATAATACTTTGAAATACAAAGACCCTGGTTGTCCTACTATTTCATGTATTATTGGAGAACGAAAGATTAAAAAAGCCTTGCTTGATCTTGGAGCTAGTGTGAATTTACTTCCATATTCAGTTTATCAAGAACTCAATCTAGGCGAGTTAAAATCTACTTCGGTAACACTTTTACTTGCCGATAGATCTGTTAAAGTGCCAAGAGGTATGGTAGAAGACGTGTTGGTCCAAGTTGATAATTTTTATATCCTATTGATTTCATAGTTTTAGATACATAACCTATCGAAGCTTGTAATGCAATTCCTGTAATTCTGGGTCGTCCATTTTTAGCAACTTCTAATGCTCTTATAAATTGCAGGAATGGATTAATGAAGTTGTCATTTGGTAACATGACCTTGGAGCTCAATGTTTTTAATCTTTGTAAGCAACCACATGACAAAGGAGATGAAAGTGAAGATGAAAATCTTATTGAAACTTTTGTGGAAGAAAACATTCAAGAAGGGAGTACTCGTGATCAATTAGATATTTGTTCAATTGAAACTGTTAAAGAAAATATTGAAATTGATCTTGATGATTTTATCGGGTATCACTCATTACCAGGATCAGAGAAAGAATTTGAGGCAAAATATGAGAACAAAGATGAACCACCCATATTGGAGTTAAAACCCTTGCCAGAAGAATTGAAGTATGCATTTCTTGGAGAAGATGAAACATATCCGGCGATAATTTCTTCCAAACTAGCAAGTGATCAAGAAGGTAAATTAATTGATATGCTTAAAAGACATAAAAATGCAATTGGTTGGACACTAAAAGATCTCTAGGGCATTAATCCACTAATTTGCACTCACAAAATTCACTTAGAAGAAAATGCAAAAACATCTCAACAACCATAAAGGAGATTAAATCCACACATGAAAGATGTTGTGAAAAATGAAGTTCTCAAACTACTTGATGTTGGGATTATCTACCCTATTTCTGATAGTAAGTGGGTAAGCCCAACACAAGTAGTTCCAAAAAAATCAGGCATCACAGTGATAAAAAATGAAAAAGGTGAATTGTTAACAAGTTGAGTCCCATCTAGTTGGCGGATGTGTATTGATTATAGAAAATTAAATGGCGCCACTAGAAAAGATCATTTTCCATTACCATTTTTGGATCAAATTTTAGAAAGAGTAGCAGGTCATCCATACTACTGTTTTCTTGATGAATATTCAGATTATTATCAAATTCTCATTGCACTCGAAGATCAAGATAAAACTACATTCACATGTCCTTTTGGAACATTTGCATTTAGAAGGATGCCATTTGGATTATGCAATGCCCCAGCAACATTTCAAAGATGTATGCTAAGCATTTTTAGCGACATGGTTGAAAATTGTTTGGAGATTTTCATGGATAATTTAACTGTTTTTGGGAATACATTTGATAAATGTCTTGAAAATTTGGAAAAAATTTTAAAAAGATGCGAGGAAAAAGGTCTTATTTTAAATTGGGAAAAATGTCATTACATGATTACTTCTGGAATTGTTTTGGGACATGTCGTGTCATCTCATGGAATTGAAGTTGATAAAACCAAAGTTGATGTCATTGCCAATTTACCCCCTCCAAAAACCATTAAAGAAATTCGCTCAATTTGGGACTTACTGGATTTTATAGGAGGTTTATAAAGGACTTTAGTTCAATCTCTAAACCCATTTGTAACCTCTTAACAAAAGACACTGCATTTGAGTGGACTCAAGACTGTCAAAATGCTTTTGATAAAATCATTCGACATTTAACATCAGCTTCTATCATGCAACCTCCTGATTGGTCTTTACCATTTGAAATCATGTGCGATGCGAGTGATTATGCAGTAGGTGCAGTACTGGGTCAAAGAAGAAATGGTAAGCCTTACGTTATATATTATGCAAGTAGAACTTTAAACAATGCTCAAATGAATTACTCCACAACTGAAAAAGAACTACTTGTTGTAATATTTGCATTAGATAAATTTCGTTCTTATTTGATTGGATCAACGACTATTGTGTTTACTGATCATTCTGCTATTAGATATTTGTTGACCAAACAGGATGCAAAGCCACAACTGATACAATGGATTTTGTTGCTCCAAGAATTTGACATTGTGATCAAAGATAAAAAAGGAACCGAGAATGTCGTAGCCGATCATTTATCGAGACTAGTAACATGATCATCTTGTGAAATGACACCAATTAACGATAATTTTCCTGATGAACATCTATTTTCAGTTACTACTACACCTTGGTTTGCTAACATAGTAAATTTTCTTGTGACAGAAAAAATGCCACCGCAATGGAGTTCCCAAGATAAAAGAAAATTTTTGAATGAGGTAAAAAACTTTTATTGGGATGATCCGTATCTGTTCAAGTATTTTCCAGATCAAATTTTTCGACGTTGCATACCCGACAATGAGGTAAGTAGTGTCATTAAATTTTGTCATTCAGAAGCAAGCGGAGGACATTTTTCTTCAAAGAAAACGGCTGCAAAAATCTTAAAGTGTGGATTTTATTGGCCCACTTTGTTTAAAGACACCCACGAAATCTGCAAGATCTGTGAAAATTGTCAAAAATTGGGTGCGATTTCAAAAAAAAACATGATGCCTTTGAATCCTATCATTGAAATTGAAATCTTTGACTGTTGGGGAATTGATTTTATGGGACCTTTTTCCCCGTTGTTTGGATACTTGTATATTTTAGTTGCAGTTGATTATGTTTCCAAATGGATAGAGGCAATTTAATGTCGAACAAATGATCATAAAATCGTCATCAAATTTTTGAAAGAAAATATTTTTAGTAGATTTGGAATTCCTCGAGCCATGATAAGTGATGGGGGAACTCACTTTGTTAATAAACTATTTGCTTCATTAATGAAAAAATATGGTATTACTCACAAAGTAATTCCTCCTTATCATCCTCAAACAAATAGACAAGTTGAATTAGCTAATAGGGAGATAAAGAAAATTTTGGAAAAAACTGTTAACTCAAATAGAAAAGATTGGTCTCTGCGACTTAATGATGCACTTTGGGCATATCGAACAGCTTTTAAAACATCATTGAATATGTCTCCCTATAGGTTGGTTTACGGAAAACATTGCCATTTGCCTGTGGAATTGGAACATAAAGCTTATTGGGCGATCAAAAGTTTTAATTCAAGCATGGATGATTGCAACAAATTGCGCAAATTGCAACTTAATGAACTTGATGAACTCAAAAATGATGCGTATGAGAATTCAAGGATTTATAAAGCAAAAATCAAATCATTTCATGATAAAACAATTCTTAGAAAATCTTTTGAGATTGGTAAAAAAGTTTTGCTTTATAATTCTCGACTTCACATATTCCCAGGAAAATTACGATCAAGATGGACAGGCTCATATGTTGTAAAGCATGTGTATCCTTATGGAGCTGTGGATATTGAAAATCCTAAAAATGGTGATGTTTTTAAAGTGAATGGACAAAGGTTTAAACCAAATTTTGAAAATGAAATCTTTCAGGAAGAGTTTATTTCCCTTTCTGATCCTTAAATTTTTATGTTGCATTTAATTTTGTTTGTTTTTATTTCAGGTTTCCTTAATCTTTTTATTTTCCCGGTTAAATGACGGATAACGGTACTCCGTGACTCTCATAGTCGGTTGAATCAGTTTCCCACAATTGCTGATACAAAAATAAAAAAAAATCATTTCTTTTCTTTTCAAAATGGATGAAAATCTCTCAAAAATTTGTAAATATTTTCCTTCTGTTTCTGAAAATGTTCTAAGAAAAATTTATGCAGGTAGTTGTGAAAGTTTGAGATTGTTAATGCAAAAAGAAATTCCAGAAGATATTCGTCTTGTAATAGAAGTTAAGGTCCGATTAGGAGGAGAAGTTCCACAATCATTGCTCATTCGGTATTTGTCTGGATTAGGAAAAAGCACTTATGCGAAAAAACGAAGGGACAAAAGGTTAGGGGTTTGTAATAAGTGTGCAAGATGGACTTGTGACAAACGATGCAGATCTTTGGGATGTGTTTCCGATAACAGAGAAGATAAAATTGGTTTCATTAAGAATGGGCTGAGTAAGGAGTCTTTAGATAACATCTTATTGACTCTTGAGACGCATTCTAGTGGACATGTGCATATTGAACTTCTCCGTTTATGGAAACAATTTCAAGATGAGCGTCATAGTCTTGGGAATCCGACTAAAAAAGACCATGTTTGCCAATTTATAAGAAAATTGGATGGGAAGCATATAATCGACTCATAGAAGGTGTTGAAGCCGTTTCTGGACGTAAAACCAGAGGAAAATTGTGAGCCACAATCACACTACTGTTTATATGCATGTGTGTCATTATTATTTTTACTGTTTATTTTGCTTACAGCTATGACCCATAGTTTTGTCATGATAACATATTACCCCTATAAAATTTCTCATCTTTCTCTCTATTTTCGCAGACTAAAAAGAAATTAAAAACATGGTTGGATCCTCTGCACAAACATTGAAAAATATTTGTGTATTTTGTGGGTTGAGTTCTAGAAAAAATGAAGTATTTGTAGAAGAAGCGAATAAACTTGGAAAGATATTGGCTGAGAGAAAAATTCACTTGGTATATGGGGGAGGTAATATTGGGTTAATGAGATCTATTTCAACATCTGCTCATCTTTGAGGTAGTCAGGTTTTAGGTATTATTCCTACAGCTTTAGCTGAAGGAAATATTACAGGTGTTACGATTGGGGATGAATTAAAAGTTTCTTCTATGTATGAAAGAATCACCAAAATGATTGAAAATTCTGATGCTTTTATCGCACTACCAGGTGGTTTGGGTACATTAGAAGAAATTTTTCACACTGTTTCTTGGGCAAAACTTAATATCCATAATAAACCTGTGGGCTTGTTGAATATAAATAATTATTATGACAGTTTGTTGACATTTTTTGATAAAGCTGTGGAACAGAATTTCATTTCAGAAAACTCACGACGGATGCTCATCTGTGCTTCGACTGCCGAACAATTAATTGATGATTTGGAAGCTTTTGTTCATAAGCCTGATCCGATGATAACAAATATCAATTGGTCGCAATCAAGCAGTAAGAAAAGAAATTTGGATCATTGATTCAAAAATCGTGGATTGGTTTGCGTTTGTTTCAGTTTGTTATATTCAATAAAATTCCAGGTGATATCTATTTCATTATGTACTCTTTATTAATAGTTATTTTGACATTAGGGACAATGTCATATTCTGATTGGGGGGAGAAAAAACTTAAAAATTAAAAAAAAATAATTAAAAAAAAATTATTTTAAAATGAAAACATGTAAAATTATTTTAAAATAAAAACATGTTTATTGTTTGTATCTTAGTAATTTTTGCAAAAATATCATACATTACATGTTTGAAAGGTTTAGATTAGAAATTGTAATAATCTATCTAAGGATGTTTAAATTTTTATTTGAAAAAAAAAGTCAATTTTAATATTTTGATCACTATAAAAATGTGATTTATGAAATATTTTTTAATGATTAACCATTGTGATAAAATCAGTTATTAAAGTATATGGCCCAAGATATACCTGATAATAGTCCCTAAAATTTTTAAACTCACACATATTTTGTGAGTGAGTGGAGAGGATTGAGAAAACAGCTTGCGAGCCTTTATCGATCATCAGAGAGGCTATCTATTGTTTAGATCTTGTGTTCTTATTTCGAAAAAAAAAAATTGATATTTCCTGAAAAAAAAAAAAGAAAAAAAAAGAAAGATGGTGAAGATTTATGTAATTTCTAAATTTTATGCTGCGACCCATTTATCTCTCATAAAAATACAAATAAAAAGGAAAAAAAAGAAAGAAAGAGAGAAATACATTGTACAAATTAAATAAATATGTGGTCAAGAAGCATAAACTTAGTCTGATTCCATGATGTAAAAAAAAATCAGGAAAAAAATATATAATAAGAACAACTAGATTTTGAATCTATGGATTTCCTATCTTTTGATTAGTTTGGCTCGTTTGTCTGTCTGCATTCTGTAAACCATTTTCTTGAGCATTTATCTGTATTCCAACTCCATGAGAGAAATCATTCCCATAAATTGAAACACTTATTAACCTGTGAGGATATGAAGTTGAGACTCTTAGTAGGAATTTCTGAAGGCCATGTACATTTAACTACCTGAAAATAAGCTTTGAATTGATCAGTTCATATTATTTCATAAATTATAATTATAATGATCTTGATATTACTTTGACAGTTTTCAATTTTAATTTAAACACGTGTATAGTTCTGATTACATTTCTATTTAAATTAATCAATATGTTTTGTGTTGCTATTAATGCTTAAATTGCTAGGGACTAGCAATAAGCTGGTTGGGGAGTGTGATAAAGATAAAAAAATTGTAGATTAATTAAATGTTTTATAATACAAATATATAGTTTTTGTTTTATTAAATGTTTAAATATTATATGTTTTATAATAAATTTTATAAAATATAAGTTGTTGTGTAATTATAAGTTTTTAGTATTTTTTACAGGTTCGATAAAACAAGAATAAACTTGGCGTTGCAAATGGGATTAAGATGATTCTTGGACCTATAGAAAGTTGATGTTAATATCTACAATATTTGTGGCAAGCATGAGATAAAAATCTTCTCACAAATGAGATCAAATTAAGCAACAATTAAAGTTACCAAAGAAGTGGCAGTTTTACCATGCTCTAGTATTTTGACCACATCTCTCAAATTACTTGGTCAAATGGTTAAAAACAAATACCAAAATTCAAACAACTCAGATATCTACATGTTTTATTTTATGTGGAGAAGAAAATTCAGATGAAAAGATTTTCAAAAGTGATGTGGTTTAAAATATTAATTTCTTGGAACACCAATGAAAACTTATGTGTAAAAAATAATATTTTATTTTGGTTGTCTCCCCAAATTTGGCTATAAATAGGAGTGCATTGTAATGTATTGAGATATCCCTCATTTTATGAACAAACCTTTGAGTTCATAATATTTCTCTCTTTGTTTTTCCTTTATTTTTTCATTTAAATATAATTAGCATGTTAAATTCATATTCAAAGTTTACACTTTGAATAAGAGTAGCTAACTTCCCAAAGTTGAGATAAAAAGGTGAAACTCTTGGCATGATAATAAGGTTATTAAAAGGAAAGATCTATGTTTTATATTATTTGATCATTATTTATTGTTTATGTTATATTTATTTCTTTAAGTATAATTATACCCTACTTATTAGTGGGAGTTTTGATTTATCGTTGCTATATGTTACACTAAATTCTTGGAACCATTTAAATGTTAGTTTGGTGTTACCAACCATTTATAGTGGATGCCTTGATTTATTATATATGAATATATCATAATATTAATTTTTGGTATCATTTAAATGTTTGTTTGGTTTTACCAACCATTTAAAGTGGATGCCTTGATTTATTATATGATTATATCATAATATTAATTTCTTGGAACCATTTAAATGTTAGTTTGGTATTACTAACCATTTAAAGTGGATGCCTTGATTTATTATATATTAATATCATAATATTAATTTCTTGGTACCATTTAAATGTTTGTTTGGTTTTACCAACCATTTAAAGTGGGAACCTTGATTTAGTGTTTACAAATATATATATAGCACAATAAATACTTGACAACATTTACAAGTTTTGGTATATATTATATATTTATAAGATAATAATATCTAACATAATAAAAATATGATTATTTAATATATATTGGAACCATTTTATTAAGTAGATTTCAATAATATTCATTAATGTTAACTTTATTAAAATACCAAGAGTGGATCCTTTAATCTCAACTACTTAAATTAAAATTTGAACAATTAAATATTACCAATTAAATATTCAAACCATTAAAAGAAAAAAAAACAAAAAAAAAACAAAAAGACATTGTAGTGGACTTTTAATTACTTTAGCTTCCCTGGGGATACGATATTCGGACTCACCGAATTATACTACTTGTTGAAAACCTGCTCTTGGGAGTGCAACAATCAAAGTCGCAACACCCCTCACCCTAGGAAATACTAGGACTCTCCATCAGCACTCAACCACACACATCGCACAAAATTTTGAGGAGGAAACTCACAAAATATGAAGGACAAATCATCAAGGTTGCATCCCTCGTCTCTCCGCCAACTTTCCTCGCATCGCAAGTTTATTTTCGTGCATAATATACGCAAAGGCAGCCTTAATCTTCTTTCAATCATCTTTCACACCATATTATGTGTATTTAATTATCCTTGCATGAAAAATATGATGCACTTCTTAAATTTTTTGTTTTTATGACATCATGCACAAAACTAGTGTTTTCTCCTTGCTAAACTCTTTCTTATGACACATAAAGAAGCTGTTATCATAGGGCTATGTGAAGGGATGAATTTTAGAGGGTTTAAGGTCCTAGACAACGCTGCATAAGGGCTAGACATGGAGGGTAACAAGGCTGAACGGAAATATGGGATGCTAGAGTCCTAGGGTTTTTGATTTTGTTTCCTAGAAGGACACGGCTCTTAGCTTCTGTTGGAATGTGTTCAAGGGTCCTAAGAGAGTCTAGTAATTGTCCTAGACAGGCTGTGCAAGGGCTGGAAGGGAAGGTTGAAGGGTGCTAGCCTTTTTGGGGTCACGTATGGCTTGAAGTCGCGGATTTGGGGGGTTGGCCTTTCATGGGCTGTATAGGCTGGTCCAGTAGAGTCCTAAGGCTTCGGTCATGGTCCTAGAAAGGTGTTGTAGGGGTTGGTTGGGACGGCCAAGGGCTAGCGATGAAAGGGCTTAAGGGTCGAGCAAGCAAGGGTTTAGTATATTAAGTGCAGAAAATTCCACCAAGGTTTTATGCTTGTTCAAGGGTTATAATTGGCTTGATTTGGGTTTTATAAGGTATGGTTAGGTTTTGATAAGCTATGGTTCATGTTTGGTTAATTTTCGAGTTAATTCGGGTTAAAATCGGGATGTGTGTCTAAGTTTTAGATACGAATCGAGAAATTAGTCGAGGAGTGTAAGTTTACGTCTAAGAAATATTTATGGGTGTATTTTAAGGTGTCATGTTATGTTTGGATGGATTTTGGTCATCGTTTTAAGGTCTAAGGATAAATTGGAAAAGTTGGGGTTTCAGGGGCAAAACGGTCATTTTACACCTGAAAAATTTTTGATATCCTGGCAGTGCCCTGAATGCTGTAATGAATGTTAAAACAGTTGTTTTGAATGTTTATGGAATTTTATGATGAAACGTTAATGCTAAAAGACATGTTGCATGTTTGGTTTGAAAGAAAAATGATTTATATATGTATGAATTTTTTTATAAGTGATAGAAATATGAAAGGATGAAGAAGGTTAATTAATTATGACTAATAAGATGATACGGTTATATGATGATATGATGATACGTAAGGACAAGGCTCAGGGTGAGAGTGTCGCTGATGTCCCCGCCGCCCGGTACCGTGGTTGTACGTAGATGAACCCATCGACTTACAGCTAATAGGAAAGTCATAATTAAGGATCTGAATTCAATTAAAAAAGAAACTTATACGTATATGATGAATGAAAATGTTTATGAAAAATGAAAAATGTTTAAATTTATGCATATTAATGAAAAGCTATTTTACTAAAAGTATTTTCACTATTGCATGTGGATGTACATGTATTACTTGCTATCATGGTTAAGGTTTGCTGAGTCATTAGACTCACTAGATGTGATTGATGCAAGTGAGCATGATGTTGATGTTAATGGAGGACTTGATGGTTAAACTAGTTGGACTAAAGGTGCACACAACCCGATAACTGTCGGTATTTTTCCGCAAAATTACGTTTATAATTTAAGTTTACTTTAAAGATTTTATGACTTATGATGTTTTGAGTAGTTTTGAGAGGATTTAAAGAGTTTATGCTTTATTTTGAAAGAAAAATGCTAGTTTCAGGTATGGTTGACGATTTACGATTTCATGTTTTGAATTTTTATTTGGGGATTTTCAAATAATAGGTTGGTTGGTATTTAAATAGGAAATATATATATGTATAGTGTTTCGGCCGAAAGTATGGATGGAAAAAAATAAAAATTTCTAGTACATTTTAAAGAAAACAAGTAGTGGACGTTTCATAATGTTTATTCAGTTTCTATTTCGGTATATTTACAATTTCGTCTCGAAATCGTCTATCTATTATACTCCATAAAATAAGCTGCCGAGAACGAATTACCAAGATTGCATGAGGAACTTAAAAATTGTTTTAAATTCATATAAAATAGCATATGTGCGCAGCAAAGCGCCTCCAAAAGAGGCTGCTGCCAATGCCCATGATGAGGAATTAGCTAATCTTGAAAAATGGTGAGACCATAACTTGCAAGCTAGGAGTTGTATGCTGGCTTTTATGTCAAATGAATTGCATAGGCAGTTTGAGAAAGCTGTAAATGATATTCATTTACAGTCACCTGCAATAGTTGTATGGTGCACAAACCTGTCCATTTAGACAGGCTATTTTCAAGGAGCTCGTGACATTACGTCTACAAGAAGGGGAGCTATTATTGGGCCTGAACCTTCTCAACCTAAAAAAATTGTCCACGGACATTCTATTGCTACTGCTGCTCTCTTTTGATGGGTTTGTAGTAAACTTCAATATGAACAAGCTGGATGCTACTCTTGAAGAGTTAGTCAATATGCTTACCACATATGAACATACATACAAAAAGGAAAAGCATGTTTTCATAGTGAACTCCTCCTCTGGGATGAATAAAGGTCCACAAGAGAAGGGAAATAAACATTTTTCTCCTTCCAATAAACACAAACCCACCAAGAAGCAAGCTCCAAACACTTCTAAAAATCCCAACAAGACAGGAGATTTTTGATTCCACTGCAGGAAGCCTGAACATTGGAAGCACAACTGCAAATAATATCTAGCGCAAAAAAGTTCTAGCAGTGGTATGTTTAATATTGAAGTGAATATCTCAATTAATTAAACTTATTGGGTATTAAATACTTGATGTAATTCTCGTCTATGCAATGATTTGCAAGTAGTGACAAGAAGTAGAAGACTAAAGGATGATATTATTAAACAATAACTTTAAGTTACTTTTGAGAGATGTTTTATATGTTCCTGACTTGGTTAAAAGTATTTTTTCTATTTCTATGCTTAATAAAGGTGGATTTTCATGTTTATTTGCTAAAGATATTTGCAATATTTACAAGAACGAATGTTTAATTAGAACAGATGAATTAAAAAATGATCTCTATAACATAAAAATAAAAGATATTCCAACTAATAATGTTCACGTGAATACAATTTCAACAACAACAAAAAACAATATAGTCTAAATAAGACACACTTGTGACACACTAGTCTAGGACATATTTCCCGAAAAAGAATGTACAAGTTCGTGGGAGAGTATATGTTTTACATGTCAGATCTAAGGAAAATTGAGCATACACATGATTTATTGGATTTGATCTATACAAATGTGTGTGGCACACTAAGTGTTAGCATGAGATATGAGCAATATTACTTCATTACCTTTACTGATGACTTCTCAAGGTATATGTATGCGTACTTAATGAAATATAAGTCGGAAGCCTTTGAAAAGTTTAAAGAATTCCGAGCTGATGTAGAGAAACAATTAACAAAGAGTATTAAAACACTGTGATCTGATCGAGGTGGAAAATATTTAAGTACTAAATGTCAAGACTACATTAAGGAGAATGAGATTATCTTACAGTGGAGCCCATCTATAACACCCAGTTGAATGCCATAACTGGAAATTGATGGAGTTGGTTTGATATATGATGGGATTCATGCTACTACTTAAATAATAATTCACCCAAGTGTAGGTTGTCTGCAAGTAATATATTTCGTAAGTACGAGATCGATCCTCAGAGAGGTTATTTTGAGTTTAAATTTATTAATTTATAGATTATCAAATGCAAGAATGAAGTTTACAAATTATAAATTTTGTCAAGGCTTGAAGATTTAAACTTGGTTTATGTAATATTGTTTAACTAAAAGTAAAACAAAAGAAACCACCATAAATAATAGTTCCAAGAAAATTAAACACACACATAATATAATATAGTTTTCACTATAGAAAATACCGAATTAACCGATATTTTATATATGGTACCTATGATTATAATTATAACTATATAAATAAATAATTGCATAAAGTAAATGTTAAATTAAATCATTATATTTCATTTAGAACAACCGGCAGAGCCACGCTATTGCCTAAATGAAATATATTGATTTAATAAGTTAGTTGCGGTAAAGTAAAAGTTAGTTGCGGTAAAGTAAATGTTAGTTGCGGTAAAGTAAATGTTAGTTGCGGTAAAGTAAAAGTTAGTTGCGATAAAGTAAATGTTAGTTGCGGAAAAGTAAAAGTTAGTTGCGATAAAGTAAATGTTAGATGCGAAAAATAAAAGTTAGTTGCGATAAAGTAAATGTTAGATTGTTAGATCATAATATTTCATTTAGAAAACCGGCAGAGCCACGCTATCGTCTAAATGAAATATTATGATATTATTATATAAATATATATATATATATATATATATAATAATAATAATAAGTGATGAAATATTTATTGTATCAAAATTAAACAACAAATCAAGATAACCACTTTAATGGTATCAAGCATTTGATGTAAATTAATAACAACAAATAATTCATTTTTATACCTACAATAAAAATAAGTTAGCTAAATGAAAAGAAATAAAGAAAGAATATACAAAATATAAACAATCTTACTTCGCCAATAATGCATCCTCTTCACCTTGACATAATAGATTTAGCTTGCCATAAGCTTACTTTTGATCAACACTAAAATATCACTCATAGTTGAGAACATGAAAGAAAATATATTGGAACTTAGAACTTTGATACACACTCACACTATATTTTACAATGAGATAGAATGAATCTCAAGCTAGCACAAGGCCTCTATTTATAGGCCAAATGAGAGAAGGGGTCAAAATTTTTATTAATGCCATGTAGTTGCAATAGTATTCTTTGTCTCCTCCAAGTTCAATTCCATGTCCCTTCTTTCAATGCTTTGTTCCACGACTTTAATCATCGAATTTGACTCTGCTCAAACCGGCAAACATGTGGGGAATTGTCTGTAGATGAATTTGGCCACTTGGTTCACCTCATTTGGTTAAAAATTGAAATAGTTATGATTTTTTTACTATATGATGGTCATAGTAAAAGTAAATTTGTCCTCCTTTTGATATTTGCACAATTTGATCATCTTAATGAATTTTTTAGGCAATTATGTCTTCTGCAAAGTTGTAGATAATTTCTCAAGGATTCCAAACATATTTGAGTCACCTCCATTTGAATTTTCTAGCTTGAGTTATCATTATTTTACCAAAACGTAGAAAACCTGAAAATAAAACATATTTAGTAAGACAATTAAATATAAACAAACAATAGTAAAATAACATAATTTTATAATTTTAATGAAACTTAAATTTTAAAATACAGGTTTTAACATATAATAAATTATTAATTTTATGTTTCATCACACCCCCACACTATCTTATTTGTGGGGACCCGGACGCTAATCATACTCTTAATTATCATTAGGACAATTTAATCATTTATACTAAACAGGGTCTAATTTTTTTTTTTAAATGCGGAACGTAATGGAAATCATACTCATACTATTATACATATCAGTATAAATAAGGTACAAGTCCTGTACAGCATATATTCAAGATAGACTAAGGTTCAACAACTAGCTATCAAGTGTTCAAACCCTATCTACAGCAACATCAAAGTCCGTGGCCTCCACTGTAATCATGATCTCTTGTCATCTCCTCGACCCTGATCATGTCCCACCTGTTGTCCTGCACACATACAAACACGACAACAGCCGGATAATTCCGGTGAGAATATAATCCCAGTATAAATCAATGAACATGCAATCATATACTCAATATAAAGCATGAAACAGATATCAGATATATATATCAAGTCTGAAACATAATTAATATCAAAATAGCAATTATCCTCGTGACTCCACGACTCAGACTAGACTCAATCCTAGTCTAGGGATCCCGGTTTCTAGATGTTGGTATTCCTATATCGACCAACAGTAATAGAATAAACTCTGATTCTATCCACGTCGATATAACCAAACGTCCAGTGTCTTGACCTATCCGTCACAGACTGTGGCACTATCGCCAATACACTATCTTGTGACATCGTGCAATGTGCCCGTGGCGATCCCACCACTATAAGGCACTTCTGTCACAAGATCACTCGTCTAATATTCGTCTAGTACATGCTTCCTACAAATCCATAGAAATCAAATCAATGCATATAACAACAATAAGTATGTGATTTAGGAAAACTCAAGTCTAAACCGACTTAAGTCGATCTCCTGATACCACATTGACTTATACCTTTCGTTCGTAGTCTCGGTCTAAAGGATTGGAAGTTCTGAATTCAAGACTGTCTCTGTAAATCTGAAATGACATATCGAGAATACTATTATCAACATCTCATTCTTAATTCAATACTGAATCTGATCAATCTGAATTTAATTCAAATCAACGGCATAACGACACAATCCCGATATCTCCGTCAATACAATATTACCAGATATCAATTACAAATCAGAACTCATATCCATTACGATCTGTAATCAATCCATAACTCAAATCTATTCAATTCCCGATCAATATAATCAGAAAATCATAATAATTCCAGAATCAATCCATTCTTCGTTCTGACTTCGATTCTACGGTGTCTAGTATATCAAGAACACTATATATGAAATATATTCAATTCCATCAACATCATAATTTCAAATGGTAATAAAACTCAATAAAACTTACGTCCAGTTGTAGCTCGTGTCGAGAGGAGTACAGCACTGCGTTCGGATTCAAATTCTGATAATCGGATCGAACAAAATCTCAAATTAAACTCAAAGAAAGCTTAAGGGAATTTGAAGGGAATTCTCGCTGATCTTGCTTCTGAATTCGTGAAGAATGAATTGTATATATATCAATTGCATGAAAATGAAACGTGGGTCAATGTGAGGGTTGCACGTCTTGCCCATTACATTTCTCCCCCTCTTAGACATGATTTCGTCCTCGAAATCTCAGGCAATCATATCACGAGCAAGTAATTCAAATGCAATAAACAGGCAGAAATAATAGAAGCTGAAATAACAACTCACATCATCGAAATAAATCTGGGAACTCCTGTCTCATGTCTGATTCAGTCTCCCAGGTAGCTTCTTCAATGCCGTGACGAGTCCACTGCAGTTTCACCAGTGGGATAGTCTTTGTTCTGAGTTTCTTTTCTTTACGATCAATAATCTGTATCGGCTTTTCAACGTAACTCAGAGATTCATCAAGCTCGGCCTCGTCTGGCTGAATAATATGAGAATCATCGGGGAGATACTTCCGCAGCATAGATACATGAAAGACATCATGTATTCCAGATAAAGAAGGCGGTAATGCGAGTCGATAGGCACGATCTCCTATCTTCTCGAGAATTTCATACGGCCCAACATATCGTGGAGACAGCTTCCCTTTCTTGCCAAATCTGACAACTCCTCTGAAAGGCGAAATCTTCAGAAATACTCTGTTTCCTGCCTCAAATACCAACGGTCTACGTCGAACATTGGCATATTTGGCCTGTCTGTCTTGAGCTGTCTTCATTCTCTTCTGAATCAGCTTTACCTTTTCAGTCATTTCTCTGATCATGTCAGGTCCAATCTCAGGAACCTCAGAGATTTCATCCCAATAAAGAGGGGATCGGCACTTCTTTCCGTACAATGCTTCAAAAGGTGCCATCTCAATACTCGTCTGATAGCTATTATTGTACGAAAATTCACAGAGAGGCAATGCATCCTGCCAACTAGTGCTAAAATCAAGCACTACAGCTCTCAGCATATCTTCTAATGTCTGAATCGTCCGTTCTGACTGTCCGTCAGTCTGTGGATGATATGCGGTACTCAGATGTAACTTCGTACCGAGAGCTTGCTGCAGGCTCTGCCAGAAGTGCGAAGTAAACCGAGGATCACGGTCTGAAACAATCGACTTCGGCACTCCGTGCAATCTGACCACTTCTCTGACATATATCTCAGCCATCTGGTCATATCTGTACGTCATCTTGTACGGAATAAAACATGCAGATTTGGTCAGTCTATCAATCACCACCCAAATCGCATCAGAACCTCTGGAGGAACGCGGTAACTGCGTCACAAAATCCATGGAAATGTGATCCCATTTCCATTCAAGAATAGACAAACTCTGTAACAGTCCTCCGGGTTTCTTTCTTTCCGCTTTCACCTGTTGGCAATTCAGACATCTGGAAACAAATTCTGCAATGTCAGTCTTCATCTGTTTCCACCAAAACTGTCCTTTCAGATCGTTATACATTTTTCTGCCACCAGGATGGATACTGAATCGACTGCTGTGCGCTTCAGTCAATATCTGCTGTTTCAACTCTGAAACATTTGGCACAACAAGACGATTATTCACATACAGTACATCCTCATGTACCTGATACTCTGATCGATGACCTGATCTGACCATCTCAATCGAATTCTGCACCTTCTGATCAACTTTCTGAGCCGCTTTAATTCTCAAAATTAGCTCTGGTTCAGCTTGAATAGCATATAATCTCAAGGGTTGACAATCTGTCTCAAATACTAATCCAGACAAACAGCAATCTTCAATCAAATTCGAAATACCTATCGTCGATAAGGATAAGGAACATACCTTTCGACTCAGTGCATCAGCTGCTGCATTGGACTTCCCTGGATAGTATTTGATTTCACAATCAAAATATTTAAGAAAATCAAGCCATCTTCGCTGTCTCATGTTCAGTTCTGATTGGGAAAACAGATACTTCAAGCTTTTATGATCAGAATAAATTTCAAACTTCTCACCGTAGAGATAATGTCGCCATATTTTCAGTGCAAATACAATGGCTGCCAATTCAAGATCATGAATTGGGTAACGAGACTCGTGTGGCTTTAGCTGTCTCGAGGCATAAGCAATGACGTGCCCTCGCTGCATCAATACACAACCCAAACCTTTGTGAGAAGCATCACAATAAACAACAAATCCACTATTACCTGAAGGGATAGTCAACACAGGCGCACTGGTCAATCTCTTCTTCAACTCAACAAAACTGACCTCACATTCCTCAGACCAAACAAATGGAGCATTCTTCTGAGTTAACTGAGTAATCGGTTTAGCAATGCTCGAGAAATCTTTAATAAATCGACGATAATATCCTGCCAAACCCATAAAGCTGCGTATCTCTGGTACAGATGTCGGTCTCGGCCAACTGATCACAGCCTCAACCTTGCTAGGATCGACAGAAATCCCATCTCCTGATATAATGTGACCTAGAAATACTACCTGTCTCAACCAAAACTCACATTTCGAGAGTTTAGCATATAATTTCTCAGCCCTCAGAGTTCTCAAAACAATCCTCAAATGTTCAGCATGATCCATCATATTCTTTGAATAAATCAAGATATCATCAATGAATATGATAACAAAATCATCCAAATATTTCTGAAAGACTCGGTTCATTAATCCCATAAAAACAGCTGGTGCGTTTGTAAGACCGAAAGGCATGACAATAAACTCATAATGTCCATACCTGGTTCTAAACGCTGTCTTCGAGATATCAAAATCCCTGACTCTCAGCTGATGGTATCCAGATCTCAGATCGATCTTGGAATAGACAGATGATCCCTGCAACTGATCAAATAAATCATCAATGCGAGGCAAAGGGTATTTATTCTTTACCGTTGCTTTGTTCAGTTGCCGGTAATCAATACAAAGTCGCATAGAACCGTCTTTCTTCCGCACAAATAACACTGGAGCACCCCAAGGAGATACACTAGGTCTGATATATCCCTTGGCCAGTAAATCCTCCAACTGATCCTTCAATTCCTTCAGTTCAATCGGTGCCATTCTGTACGGAGCTCTAGAAATCGGAACTGTACCTGGCATCAACTCAATACTGAAATCTATCTCCCTGACTTGAGGTAATCTCGGAATCTCGTCGGGAAAGACGTCAGCAAACTCACACACCACTGGCAAGTCAGCCAATGATGGACTCGATTTCAGTAAATCAACTGAATAGACAAGGAATCCCTCCGCTCCTTTCTGCAATAATCGAGTCATAGACATAACAGATATCAAAGGAATTCTAGATCTAGAACCCTTACCATAAAATTTTTACTCCTCAGCCATCTTAGGTCTGAATCTCACTATCTTGTGGAAACAATCAACTGTAGCTCTGTACTTGGTCAACATATCAATCCCGATAATACAATCAAAATCAAACAATCCAAGTACAATGCAGTCTAACTCAAGCTCATCCCCGTCATACCGTAATATACACGATCTAACAGAAGTCACTGATATCAATCCTGTCCCCAAAGGAGAAGAGACAGATACTACAACAGGTAATGCATGCATCAATGCAAATCTCTCAGAAATAAATGTATGCGATGCACCAGTATCAATCAATACGTAAGCAGGATAACCAGAAAGATAACAGTTACCTGCAACAACGTCATCAGGTGCATCCTGTGCCTGCTCCTCAGTCAAAGCAAAAACTCTGGCCTGCTGTCTCGGAGGCTGGCTCACTGTCTGGCTACCTCCTGGCCTCTGCTGTGACTGGGTCGACAGTGCTGGCTGAAAAGAATGGACAGCAGATGGTCGTCTCCCTGTCTGAGCCACTGATCCAAATGACTCTGCTGCCTGGGATCCCTGGGCACCTCTCTGGGGACATACTCGGGCAAAATGTCCCTGCTGTCGGCATATACGACAAGAGCCAAACACTCCTCGGCACTGCTCTGTGGAATGCTTCCCTCCACAAGTGCTGCAATATGGTCCTGTGTAACTCTGGCTCTGACCAGTCTGTCTCGAGCCACTGGAACTGGAAGAACTGCTGCCAGACTTCTTGAACTGTCTTCCTCTGGCTTTCAGATAGTCCTTCTTTCCACCACTGCTGCTTCCACTCTCGAATCTAGGAGGCGGTTGTTGTGGTATCGGTGCTGGGGCCACAAACGAAGCTCCTCTCTGTCTCATCAGACCAGCTTCTGCTCCCTTTGCTCTGTTCAGAGCGTCCGCAAAGTTGTTTGGTCTCCCAGTGTTCACCAATGTAAATATCTCCGGATTTAAGCCATTGATGAACTGATCAGCCACCGCTTCTTCATTCTCGGCCACATGTGGAGCAAATCTCAGTAGTGTAGAGAATTTAGACACATATTCGTCAATGTTCAACTGCCCTTGTCTCAGATTCGCAAACTCAACACCTTTATCCTTTCTGTATGACACTGGGAAAAATCTCTGATAGAATTCAGTTTTGAAGACATTCCAGGTAATAGACGTACCTCGATGCTCTAAGGACCTCCTGGTCGTAATCCACCAGTTCTTTGCAACGTCATGCAACTGGTGCCCAATCAATTTCACTCTCCGCTCATCTGTATAGTCCAGTGAGTCAAAAAACATCTCTATGTCGTCTAACCAACTCTCACAATCCACTGAAGTCTCAGTGCTCCTCCAAGTCGGCGGATGAAACGACTGAAACCTTTTCAATAATGTTTCCATCGGAGTGGCTGTGACATCCATCGGCGGATTTGAAGTACTGCCCTGTTCCGGAATTCTTCGGGGAGGCATATCTGATTATCAAAATGATTAGTAACCCAAAACAACAAACCTGTTTCAGTCCTCCTCCGATCATCTTACTGTTGATCTAGAATCGATGCTGATTCATTCTCAATAAAACATATTACCATATCACATCAGATAAGCAAGTAACATGTATTAAAGCAGTAAGACATGCTAGCATTCAAAAGCAGGAAAGAAAACTCAATCTACCCCGCTCACTAGCTCCTATCTCATTCTAAAGGATCTATCGCTCTGATACAACCTGTTGTGGGGACCCGGACGCTAATCATACTCTTAATTATCATTAGGACAATTTAATCATTTATACTAAACAGGGTCTAATTTTTTTTTTTAAATGCGGAACGTAATGGAAATCATACTCATACTATTATACATATCAGTATAAATAAGGTACAATTCCTGTACAGCATATATTCAAGATAGACTAAGGTTCAACAACTAGCTATCAAGTGTTCAAACCCTATCTACAGCAACATCAAAGTCTGTGGCCTCCACTCTAATCATGATCTCTCGTCATCTCCTCGACCCTGATCATGTCCCACCTGTTGTCATGCACACATACAAACACGACAACAGCCGGATAATTCCGGTGAGAATATAATCTCAGTATAAATCAATGAACATGCAATCATATACTCAATATAAAGCATGAAACAGATATCAGATATATATATCAAGTCTGAAACATAATTAATATCAAACTAGCAATTATCCTCGTGACTCCACGACTCAGACTAGACTCAATCCTAGTCTAGAGATCCCGGTTTCTAGATGTTGGTATTCCTATATCGACCAACAGTAATAGAATAAACTCTGATTCTATCCACGTCGATATAACCAAACATCCAGTGTCTTGACCTATCCGTCACAGACTGTGGCACTATCGCCAATACACTATCTTGTGACATCGTGCAATGTGCCCGTGGCGATCCCACCAATATCAGGCACTTCTGCCACAAGATCACTCGTCTAATATTCGTCTAATACATGCTTCCTATAAATCCATAGAAATCAAATCAATGCATATAACAACAATAAGTATGTGATTTAGGGAAACTCAAGTCTAAACCGACTTAAGTCGATCTCCCGATACCACATTGACTTATACCTTTCGTTCGTAGTCTCGGTCTAAAGGATTGGAAGTTCTGAATTCAAGACTGTCTCTCTAAATCTGAAATGACATATCGAGAATACTATTATCAACATCTCATTCTTAATTCAATACTGAATCTGATCAATCTGAATTTAATTCAAATCAACGGCATAACGACACAATCCCGATATCTCCGTCAATACAATATTACCAGATATCAATTACAAATCAGAACTCATATCCATTACGATCTGTAATCAATCCATAACTCAAATCTATTCAATTCCCGATCAATATAATCAGAAAATCATAATAATTCCAGAATCAATCCATTCTTCGTTCTGACTTCGATTCTACGGTGTCTAGTATATCACGAACACTATATATGAAATATATTCAATTCCATCAACATCATAATTTCAAATGGTAATAAAACTCAATAAAACTTACGTCCAGTTGTAGCTCGTGTCGAGAGGAGTACAGCACTGCGTTCGGATTCAAATTCTGATAATCGGATCGAACAAAATCTCAAATTAAACTCAAAGAAAGCTTAAGGGAATTTGAAGGGAATTCTCGCTGATCTTGCTTCTGAATTCGTGAAGAATGAATTGTATATATATCAATTGCATGAAAATGAAACGTGGGTCAATGTGAGGGTTGCACGTCTTGCCCATTACATTATTACTAGTCCCTTAGTAATAAAATTTATCGGAAAATCACAACCTAGATTCTTTATTCCTTTTATATATTCAAATACAAACATATTTATTAAAAACAAAATCATATACCGATTTATATATATATATTTTTTCGTTTAATATAATAATATATAATTAGATGTGTTTTTATTATTATTCTTATTTTCACATAATATATAAAGTAACAATATATATATATAATTTTTTTTTAAATTTCTAAATTTTTTATAATAATATAGTCAAAAAGATAATTCACACCACCCACCATAACATGTATAATATAAAGAATATTATTGTAAAAGCCTCAACTCCATATATTCTTTCAGGTCAAAATGTTTAAGGAATAACTAGTTTTCACTCATGGAGTTGGAATTAATATTAACTCTCATTGAAAAAGGCTAAGTATTAAAGCAGACAATTAATTAAACTAATATTGAAAACAAAATAGGAAAATTTACAAAGAATAAAATCCTATTTTTTTCTTTTTTTTATTGTTTTTTTTTAAATAACGTGACTGCAAAATTTTACAATAACATAAAATTTTTTATCCAAACATTCTACCATAAATATATATATATATATATATGTATGTATATATATAAACATTTATATAACGGATACATCCGACTACCTTTGAAACTTATCTAGCACAAACAAATCTTTTTGTTTGTTTGTTTTTTGTTTTTTTTGTTTTTTGTTTTTTTTTTTTGAACACAATATTGATGTTTTTAGAACACATTGATAGTACATCAATCAAATCTAAAAAAAATTACAATGAATAAAGTATTTTGCAGTCTGTTATATATTTACTTCTTTTTTTTTCTTTTTTCAATAAATAGTTTTTTTTAAGGGAGTTATATTCTTGTAATTAACAATTTTTTAATAATCAATAAAATTTTATTAATTGTTTTCTCATTTCTCACCACTCACTCACAAAAGATGTGTGAGTATATATATTATACTTTTACAAAAATATTTTTTCAACTATACATGTTAACAACCATACAAACCATATCTTTTAACTATATTCTCATAAAAATTTTAGAAATTATTTTATTTGAAAACACATACAATTATATATATATATATATATATATGAACACATCTATTATATATTTTATATTAATTGATCAAAATATATATATAAATTGGTACATATGAAAAAACTAATTTTTCTTTTAGTCTGTATTTTGAATATAATGAATATTAAAATCTAGTGTATTGTGATTTTCCAATAATTATTAACTAATACGTCTCAGGTGCATTTTACTGACACCTTACTCGACATTGAACTAAAAATTATTATTATTATTACTATATATAAGTATATATTTTAATTTTTATATAAAAAAACTAAGAGGAGAAGAAGAAGAAATTATTCACACCTTAAAGAAAAACATTAAAACATACCGTTGAATCACAAGTTTAGCATCACATGAATTTCTTTTCTTACTTTTGGATGTTGGCCAATTAAGTTGAGATAAAGATGGATCTGATTCATGACTAACTCCTTGCAGTAAATCAATAAGTTCACCTTCACTTGTAGCAGAAACTAACATTCTTCACGAAGCTAATGAAATAAATCCATGTTCCACAACATCATCAAGAAACGATAACAGTTTATCATAATAATTGTTAACATTTAACAAACCAAATGGCTTATTGTGGATATTTAATTGTGCCCAACAAACATTATGAAATATTTCTTCCAAAGTACCGAAACCTCCTGGCAAAGCAATGAAAGCATCTGAATGTTCAATCATTTGAGTAATTCGTTCATACATGTTGTCCACTTTCATTTCTTCTCCTATTGTTGGTCCTGTAAGATTGGCTAAGGTAATCGGAATAATGCCTAAAACTTCACTTCCACCTGCATGCGCAGCTTGTGGAACTTTTCCCATGAGGCCAACTTCACCACCACCATATACCAAATGAATCTTTTTTTTAGCAAGTGTTATTCCAAGATTTTCTGCTACTTCTTCATAAATTGAATCTTTTCTTGCACTAGATCCACAAAATACACAAATATTTTTGATTTTACTTACCGTGGATGTTGACATGTTGAGAAATATATTTTTTGTAATTGTTAGATCACAGCATATGAATTTATAAGCGTAACATGCCAAAAATCAATATTTGAACATGAAATTATTATTATTAAAAGAAAATAAAAATGACAAAATTTAAACAAATATATACAGCGTAGTTGTGATTGTGGCTCACATCTTCCTCTGATTTTACGTTCACTAACGGCTTCAACGCCTTCTATGAGTCGAGGATATGCTTCCCATCCAATTTTCTTATAAATTGGCAAACATGGTCTTTTAACGTTAGATTCCCAAGACGAAATTGTGTATATATATTTACTTATCTAAATAGATATGCATTACTACAGTAGGATCTTTGTAAGGCTGATTCCATCGTCCATATTGATATTCCTCCTGTTGAAATTGCCATCATAGTTTAAAAAGTTCATTTTGCACGTACCCACTAGAATGCGTATCAAAAACCTCTAGAAAATTATCCAAAGGCTCTTTACTCAGACCATTCTTAATGAATAAAATTTTATCTTCTCTATTCATTGATGTCATTCCAACATTTTTGCATTTTCCCTTACAAGTCCGTCTTGCACATTATGACATCCACCTATATGTTTAGCTCTTCGCTTTTTGGCATATGTGCTTTTACCAAATCCTTGCATATGTCTTATTATTAATTCACTTGCTTCCCCAACCAATCGGACTTTTGCTTCAATTATCAAACGGACATCATTCGGTATGCCATATGACATCATCAACTTTAGCCGCTCACATCTAGCTTTATAAATTTTTTTCAACGCATTATCAGGTAAACAAGCAAAATATTTACGAAGATTCATAATACACGCATCCATATTATTATTATTATATATATATCAATTATTTTGGGAAAACTGAAGAAACCGACTTAAACAGTCACGGAGTACCGTTATCCGTCACTTAACCGGGAAATGAACTCGAATCTGCAAAACAAAATGAAAATATCAAACAACTATTGTGGATCATATAAAGGCATAAACTCATTATTAAAAATTTCATTTTTTATAAAATGCTTAAGTCTTTGCCCATTAACTTTAAACACATCATTATTTTTAGGATTTTCAATATCAACAGCACCATGAGGATAAACAAATTTGACTATAAATGGTCCTGACCACCTCGATATTAGTTTACCTGAAAATAAATGCAAACGAGAATTATAAAGCAAAACTTTTTGTCCAATTTCAAATGACTTTCTCATAATATTTTTATCATGAAAGTCTTTAGTTTTATCTTTATAAATCTTTGAATTTTCATATGCATCATTTCTTAATTCTTCAAGTTCATTTATTTGCAATTTTCTTAATTTAGATGCATCATCTAAATTAATATTAAATGCTTTAATTGCCCAATAAGCTTTATGTTCAAGTTCAACCGGTAAATGACAATGCTTACCAAAAACTAACCTATATGGTGACATCCCTAATGATGTTTTAAATGCAGTTCTATATGCCCATAATGCATCAGTTAATCTTAAAGACCAATCTTTCCGATTTGGATTAACTGTTTTTTCTAAAATTTGTTTTATTTCTCTATTTGCAAGTTCAATTTGTCTATTACTTTGAGGATGATATGGGGTAGAAACTTTATGTGTAATGCCATATTTTCTTAACAAAGAAGAAAAGGATTTATTTATTAAATGACTTCCCCCATCACTAATTATTGCTCTAGGTATTCCAAATCGGCTAAAAATATTTTCTTTTAAAAATTTTATAACAACTTTATGATCATTAGTTCTACATGCAATTGCTTCAATCCATTTTGAAACATAATCAACAGCGACTAAAATGTACGTATATCCAAAAGATAATGGAAATGGACCCATAAAATATATCCCCAACTATAAAATATTTCAATAATTATGATTGGATTTAAAGGCATCATGTTTCGTTTTGAAATTGATTCCATCTTCTGACAGTTTTCACAAGATTTGCAAAATAAATGTCTATCTTTGAATAAAGACGACCAATAAAATTCACATTGTAAGATTTTTGTAGCTGTTTTTTTGGATGAAAAATGACCTCCACATGCTTCAGAATGACAAAATTTAATAACATTACTTACTTCATTGTCGGGTATGCATCGTCGAAAAATTTGGTCAGGACAATACTTGAATAAGTAAGGATCATCCCAATAAAATTTTTTAACTTCTATCAAGAATTTATTCTTATCCTGTGAATTCCAATGAGAAGGCATTTTATTTGTCACAAGAAAATTTACAATGTTAGCAAACCAGGGCATAATAGTAGCATAAAACAACTGATCATCTGGAAAATTTTCATGTATTGGTATTTCATTATGAGATGATTCAGTCATTATTCTAGATAAATGATCGGCTACAACATTTTCTTTTCCTTTTTTATCTTTAATTATAATTTCAAATTCTTGTAACAATAAAATCCACCGTATTAATCTTGGCTTAGCATCTTGTTTATTTGATAAATATTTTATGGCAGAATGATCGGTGTAAACAATAGTAGTAAAACCAATTAAATAAGATCGAAACTTATCTAATGCAAATACTACTGAAAGTAATTCTTTTCAGTAGTTGAATAATTTATTTGGGCACTATTTAAGGTTCTACTAGCATAATAGATTTCATAAGGTTTTCCTTCTTTTCTTTGTCCTAACACAGCTCCTATAGCATAATCACTTGCATCACACATTAATTCAAATGGTAAATACCAATCTGGAGGTTGTAAAATAGGTGATGTAACTAAAAGATTAATAATTTTTTTAAAAGCATTTTCACATTTCTGAGTCCATTCAAATTGTGTATCTTTTGTTAAAAGATTTGAAATTGGTTTAGATATTATGCTGAAATTTTTTATAAACCTTCTATAAAATCTTGCATGACCCAAGAATGATCGAACTTCTTTGACCGTTTTTGGTGATGTTAAATTAGCAATAACATCAACTTTGGCTTTATCAACTTCAATTCCTTTTTCAGATATCACATGTCCTAAAACAATCCCAGATTTAACCGTATAATGACATTTTTCCCAATTTAAAACAAGATTTTTTTCTTCACATCTTTTTAATACTTCTTCTAGATTTTTAAGACAATTTTCAAATGAGTTTCCAAAAACAGTTATATCATCCATAAAAACTTCTACATATTCTTCAATCATATCACTGAAAATACTTAACGTGCATCTTTGAAAAGTAGCCGGAGCATTACATAAACCAAATGGCATTCTTTTAAATGTAAAAGTTCCGAAAGGACAAGTAAAAGTAGTTTTTTCTTGATCTTCTAATGATATAGGTATTTGATAATACCCCGAATACCCATCAAGAAAACAGTAATAAGAATTTCCTGCTACTTTTTCTAGAATTTGATCTAAAAATGGTAGTGGGAAATGATCTTTTCTAGCTGCATCATTTAATTTTCTATAATCAATATACATACGCCAACTAGATGGAATCCTAGCTTGTAATAACTCTCCCTTTTCATTTTTTATAACAGTGATTCCGGACTTTTTAGGTACTACTTGTGTTGGACTTACCCATTTACTATCTGAAATTGGATAGATAATTCCAGCTTCTAATAGTTTTAATACTTCATTCTTAACAACTTCTTTCATATGTGGATTTAACCTTCTTTGTGATTGTTGATATGTTTTAGCATTTTCTTCCAAGTGAATTTTATGTGTACAAATTAAAGGATTCATACCTTTTATATCTTTCAAAGTCCATCCAATTGCATTTTTATATTTATTAAGTAATTTAATCAAATCTTCTTCTTGATTTGGCAAAAGAGTGGAAGAAATTACAACAGGAAATGTTTTATTTTCACCAAGAAATACATATTTCAATTCTAATGGTAAAACTTTTAATTCAAGTTTTGTATTATCATCTTCTTTAAAATTATTTTTAGACTCAAAACTTTCTATTGAAAAAACTTCAGATTGTTGATTTAAGTTTTCTTCTTGTATATTTTCTTCCACAATTGTTTCAATTTCATTATCATATTCATTTTCATTAATACTTGGTTGTTTACATAAATTGAACACATTAAATTCTAGAGTCATATTTCCAAAAGACAATTTCATTATTCCATTTCGACAATTAATTAAAGCATTTGAAGTTGCTAGAAATGGTCGTCCCAATATTACAAGAATTTCATTATGTACTTCTATTGGTTGTGTATCCAAAACAATAAAATCTACAGGATATATGAATTTATCAACTTGAACCAACACATCTTCTACAATACCTCTAGGTATTTTGATTGACCTATTCGCCAGTAAGAGAGTAACAGAAGTGGGTTTTAATTCTCCTAAATTAAGTTTTTCATAAACTGAATAAGGAAGTAAATTCACACTTGCTCCCAAATCCAACAAAGCTTTTTTAATTTTATTTTCTCCAATAATACATGAAATTGTTGGACAATCAGGATCTTTATATTTTAAATTAGAATTATTTTGAAGAATAGAACTTACTTGTTCAGCCAAAAATGCTTTTTTCTTCACATGCAATTTTCTCTTTACAGTACATAAGTCTTTTAAAAATTTTGCATAAGAAGGTACTTGTTTAATAGCATCTAATAATGGAATATTTATCTTCACTTGTTTAAAAACTTCATAGATATCAGAATCAATTTTTTGTTTTTTATGATTTGTTAATGCATGAGGAAATGGTGGAGGTTTATTTGACTTATTTACTATTTCAGATGATTTATCATTCACCATATTATTATTAAAATTTAAGGTATCATCATTCTCAAAAGTATCGGGATTATCATCCTTACTCTTTGATTTTAAATGATTCTTGTTTTCATTACTATATGGATCATTAACTATTTTACCACTTCTAAGGGTAATAAAAGATTTTATTTGATCAATTTTTTCATTTTTTAATTCTTGATTTTGATTTTTAGGATTAGGTTGAGGTTGAGATGAAAATTTTCTTTTTTCATGAATATTATGTGCAGATGCAAATTTTGCAAGAGTTTCTTTCAAATCACTCATAGATTGACTGTTTTGAATATTGATAGACTCTTGCTTTTGGATAAATGCATGAATTACATCTTCAAAGTTTTTTCTTGGAGGTGTAACATAAGGAATATAACCTTGATGATTTTGGTTATTTTGAAAATATTGTTGTGACGGTTGTGCATTATTATCATTCCTCCAACTAAAATTAAGATGATTTTTCCATCCAGGATTATATGATTGTGAAAAAGGATCTAGTATTGGTTTTTTATAATTGTTAACATAATTTGCTTGTTCATGGAGACATTCTTTAAATGAAGGTAATGTTGGACAATCTTTTGTAGCATGATCATGTGTATCACATATATGACAAACAATTTCTTGAATACTTTTTAATTGACCACTCTTTTTCATTTCTAATGACTCAATTTTTCTTGCTAAAGATGCAAGTTTAGCTTGAATATCTATATCATCTTTAAGATTATAGATACCACCCTCATTTGTTGAATTATTGTTTTTAGTTGTTGGTGGTTCTATTGTGCCTATATTATCCCAATTTTGAGCATTTTCTACTAATGAATCCAAATATTCCATAGCTTCATTTGGGTTTTTATCTTCAAAAGTTCTATTACACATGAATTCTATCATTTGCCTATCTTTAGGTATTAGACCTTCATAAAAGTGAGAAACTATTCTCCATGTTTCAAAACCATGATGTGGGCATGTATTAAGTAATTTTTTATATCTATCCCAACATTGATAAAGGGTTTCTCCTTGTTTTTGAGAAAAAGTTGTAATTTGCCTTTTAAAAGAGTTTGTTCTATGGGAAGGGAAAAACTTTTTGAGAAATTATTGTTGCATTTCTTCCCATGATCTTATTGAACTTGATCTTAAATTTTGTAGCGATGTTTTAGCTTTATCTTTTAAAGAAAAAGGGAAAAGCTTTAATCGAACTATATCCATGCTACAATTTTGATCATTATAAGTGTTACAAACTTCCTCAAATTCTCTTAGATGCAAATATGGATTTTCAGAATCAAAGCCATGAAAATTTGGTAAAAGTTGAATAATTTGAGGTTTGAATTTGAAATTAGTTGCATCAGGAGGAAAAACTAAACAAGATGGGGCACTAGTTCTAATAGGGTTCATATGGTGCCTAAGTGTTCTTAATTGATTATGTTCTTGATTATTATTATTATTATTATTATTATCATTATCTTGATTATTTGAATTATCATCCATGTTTAAATTATTTTCAGATACTCGAATAAGTCTATCATTTTTTTTTCGACTCCAAATACTCATACAAAAAAAAAAACAACAAAATACTTATAAATAAAACATAATTAACAAATATAAACTTAATTTATACCTCCCCGGCAACGGCGCCAAAAACTTGCTACTACTTAAATAATAATTCACCCAAGTATAGGTTGTCTGCAAGTAATATATTTCGTAAGTACGAGATCGATCCTCAGAGAGGTTATTTTGAGTTTAAATTTATTAATTTATAGATTACCAAATGCAAGAATGAAGTTTACAAATTATAAATCTTGTCAAGGCTTGAGGATTTATTCTTGGTTTATGTAATATTGTTTAACTAAAAGTAAAACAAAAGAAGCCACCATAAATAATGGTTCCAAGAAAATTAAACACACACATAATATAATATAGTTCTCACTATAGAAAATACCGAATTAACCGATATTTTATATATGGTACCTATGATTATAATTATAACTATATAAATAAATAATTGCATAAAGTAAATGTTAAATTAAATCATTATATTTCATTTAGAACAACCGGCAAAGCCACACTATTGCCTAAATGAAATATATTGATTTAATAAGTTAGTTGCGGTAAAGTAAAAGTTAGTTGTGATAAAGTAAATGTTAGATGCGGAAAAGTAAAAGTTAGTTGCGATAAAGTAAATGGTAGATGCGAAAAATAAAAGTTAGTTGCGATAAAGTAAATGTTAGATGCGAAAAATAAAAGTTAGTTGCGATAAAGTAAATGTTAGATTGTTAGATCATAATATTTCATTTAGAACAACCGGCAGAGCCACGCTATCGTCTAAATGAAACATTATGATCTTATTATATAAATATATATATATATATATATATATATATATATATATATCTATATAGAATAATAATAAGTGATGAAATATTTATTGTATCAAAATTAAACAACAAATAAAGATAACCACTTTAATGGTATCAAGCATTTGATGTAAATTGATAACAACAAATAATTCATTTTTATACCTACAATAAAAATAAGTTAGCTAAATGAAAAGAAATAAAGAAAGAATATACAAAATATAAACAATCTTACTTCACCAAGAATGCATCCTCTTCACCTTGACATAATAGATTTAGCTTGCCATAAGCTTACTTTTGATCAACACTAAAATATCACTCATAGTTGAGAACATGAAAGAAAATATATTAGAACTTAGAACTTTGATACACACTCACACTATATTTTACAATGAGATAGAATGAATATCAAGCTAGCACAAGGCCTCTATTTATAGGCCAAATGAGAGAAGGGGTCAAAATTTTTATTAATGCCATGTAGTTGCAATAGTATTCTTTGTCTCCTCCAAGTTCAATTCCATGTCCCTTCTTTCAATGCTTTGTTCCACGACTTTTGTCACCGAATTTGACTCTGCTCAAAATGGCAAACATGTGGGGAATTGTCTGTAGATGAATTTGGCCACTTGGTTCACCTCATTTGGTTAAATATTGAAATAGTTATGATTTTTTTACTATATGCTGGTCATAGTAAAAGTAAATTTGTCCTCCTTTTGATATTTGCACAATTTGATCATCTTAATGAACTTTTTAGGCAATCATGTCTTCTGCAAAGTTGAAGATAATTTCTCAAGGATTCCAAACATATTTGAGTCACCTCTATTTGAATTTTCTAGCTTGAGTTATCATTATTTTACCAACACGTAGAAAACCTGAAAATAAAACATATTTAGTAAGACAATTAAATATAAACAAACAATACTAAAATAACATAATTTTATAATTTTAATGAAACTTAAATTTTAAAATACAGATTTTAACATATAATAAATTATTAATTTTAAGTTTCATCAATTCACTGAATTTTCATTATCCTTTTCGGGATTTGAACTCGAGACTGAGGAAATGTTGTAGAATCAAGTCCATACAAAGGCAGTGAATAAAACTCCATATGAGATATGGATGTGAAAGCCTCCTCAATGTTCTTTCGTAAAAATATGGTAATGTTCTACTTATGTGAATCAGGTAGTGAAAAACAAATTGGATAGTAAAACCAATTTGTGCTACTTCATGGGATATACAAAAAAATTCCATTTGGTATTATTCATATGATCCCAATGAAATAAAATGTGTTTGTTACAAGAAATTTTATCTTCTTGGAGAAAAAGTTTCTATTACATAGAAAAGGTGGGATAATAGAACTCGAGGAGATACGAGAAATACTCACTCTTGAAATAGTAAAATCCACACTCCAACAACCAGTTGAAGAGATAAAACCTCTTAGGAGATCCGAAAGGGTCTCAAGACCACCTAAGAGGATGAGCTTGCTTCTTGAAGAGGGCCAAGAAGAGCTCATTCATGTATGTAATCCAAGAAACTTCAAGGAAGCATTAACATATTCAAATTTATCCAAATGTCATGAAGCCATGTAGTCCGAGATGGAATCCATGTATTCAAACCAAGTATGGTCTTTTTTAGATCCACCTGATGGAATTTTTCCAACAGGAAGAAAATGGATTTATAAAAAGAAACTTAAGAAGGATTGGAAGGTAATGACTTTCAAAGCAATATTGATAGTAAAAGGATAAATTCAAAAGCAAGCTATCTACTATGAAGAAATATTTTATCCACTCGTAATGTTCAAGTCCATTAGTGTTGGATATTTAATTTTGGAGTTTGATAAATTGAGCAGATTGAACAACTGATAAAGAAAACTAAAGGTAACTGAACTAAAGTTTCGTAACTTATAGTTGCCTGAAATGAAGATCAATGTGCAAAAAAGGCAACTGAACAGATCAATCTAACTAAAGTCAGAAAAGCTACGGTGACTGTCAGAAGAATAAAGACGTGTCAAAATAGGACAAATCAACGGATACAATTATTCAAATGCAATCAATGTTACC